>NC_069500.1:171123641-171163641 GCF_027579735.1 Bombina bombina | reverse complement strand
ATTAGAATTTTATTATAAATATTATTAGAATATAATGTTATATCTATATGCAAAATCACTTGTTTCATAAGTTATCACTACTTAAATCTATAGTAAAGAATATTATCATCATCGGGTATTTGTAGAGTGCTAACAGGTTCTGCAGCGCTATAGACATGGGTCTAACATGTAAGGCAACAGTTATGGGAGACAAGTGGATAGAGGGGTGCACTCTCATTAAGGTGACCTACAAAACAGCTGGGCTTCTAAGCTTACATGCTATGGGGGTTCAGGGGATAACTAAAGGAGGAGAGTTACGAAGATAAGAAAATATTGGCAGGTGAGGAGCAACAATTAAAGATCGGATCCATTTATTATTAACTGTAAGCTATGGAGGCCGGAGAGAATGGAGTTGCAATAGTCAAGGAGGAAAATGATGAGAGTGTGGATAAGGGATATGAAACCAAAAATCTTCTTTTGTGATTCCGAGAGAGCCTACCATTTTAGAAAAAGTTTCCAATTTACTTCTAATTTCATATTTACTTTGTTCCCATGATATTCTGCATTGAAGAGATACCTAGGTAGGCACCTGGAAGGCTACATGGCAGGAAATAGAGCTGCCATCTAGTGCTCTTGCAAATGGATAACATATTTGTAAAACCGCTGCCATATAGTGCTCCAGAAATGTGCATTCTTCTACAAATGTCCCTGCTTCAAACTAAAGAAAAATCAAGAGAAAGTAGAAAGATTGATGTTACAACCAAATAAACTTATCAATATCTCTAGGGGGCACACAAGCTCCACTCAAATTGCATCTAAATAACTACTACTATATTGGCTATAAAGTGATGAATAGTATATTACATCTATATTATAAACTGTGTTAATACTCAAATCTGCAAAATAAACTATATGAAATGGGAGAAGTGAAAAAAGCGACAATACTAGTTCCGTTACACCCCAAGGCAGAACATGCAGTGATCTGAGATGTCATCGCAGAGAATGCAGCATGTCTGCAGAAAGAAAATGACACATGCACGGACTGTCAATGATTTAACTTTGCAGCACTGCTCCACATTTGGCTCTTCTCTTCAAACAGAGGTGTGCTCTGGCTGCACTGTGTAAGTTTTCCTTATCACAGTGCATCCAAAGCAAAGTGCTGTTTGAAGAGAACAGTCAAATATGCAGTAGCGCTGCAAAGCAGCAGTGCATTTGTTTACTAGCTCAAATCCACCGCTTAGCCTTTCCCAGTCTGCAAAGCTGTTTTTTCTGAATCTAAGACGTTCTTATGAGCAATGCACGTGTTTATTACTACATTTCTATATTAGACCAAGAGAAAAGGAAACTAATTTATTCAAGCGACATTTTTACAATTTCTTTTGTCTGCAGCTAATTTGCAATCCAATTTTCAACTATTGCACTATATAATAAAACTTTATAATTACTTTATCCTCCAGTTAACCAACACATTGCAATTTAACTGGTGCTTTAGTGTAACTGCCTAATTTAAAATTGAATTTTATTTAAAATTATGATCTGCAGCAAATTTTTCACTAAAAAAACTCATTGCAGAAAGTGAAAAAAAGTTCTGCCTCTGGGCCGTTATAATTCTGAGGTAGCTCCACCTGAGACAAGAGGTGCCAAAGTCAATCTGCAGATGATACAAGAAGGGGCGCCTCATAGCGTAACCATGTCTGTGAACAGTTCTTATTAGAAAGAAAGAATCAGAGGATGTGCCAGAGAAGGCTACACTAAAGGCCTTGTTAGACAGGTAGGAGGAGAACCTTGAGAGGGCTGTCTTGCAGATGCAAAGGATTGGAGCAAGAGAAGGTGGTAAACTGTGGCAAAGGCTGCAGACATAGTGAGAAGGATTAACAGAGAAAAGGATTAACGGAGAAAAGGGGCCTTTTGATTTTGCTGTAATTAGGTTATTATTAACTTTAATAATTGCTGTTTCTGTTGTGTTGGGGGCAAAATCCAGATTGCAATCGATCAAGGAGGGAGTTTAATATGAAGAAATGTGATAAACGTGTATATACGAGCCTTTCCAGAAGTTTAGAGGCAAGGAGGAGTAGGGAAATAGGGTGGTAGTTAGAAGGGGATGATGGATCGAGAGAAGAATTTTTGAGGATAGGTGTGATTTGTCCATGTTTAACCCCTTAATGACCACAGAACTTTTCCATTTTCTGTCCGTTTGGGACCAAGGCTATTTTTACATTTCTGCGGTGTTTGTGTTTAGCTGTAATTTTCCTCTTACTCATTTACTGTACCCACACATATTATATACCGTTTTTCTCGCCATTAAATGGACTTTCTAAAGATACCATTATTTTCATCATATCTTATAATTTACTATAAAAAAAATGATAAAATATGAGGAAAAATGGAAAAAAACACACTTTTTCTAACTTTGAGCCCCAAAATCTGTTACATATCTACAACCACCAAAAAACACCCATGCTAAATAGTTTCTAAATTTTGTCCTGAGTTTAGAAATACCCAATGTTTACATGTTCTTTGCTTTTTTTGCAAGTTATAGGGCCATAAATACAAGTAGCACTTTGCTATTTCCAAACCATTTTTTTTCCAAAATTAGCGCTAGTTACATTAGAACACTAATATCTTTCAGGAATCCCTGAATATCCCTTGACATGTATATATATTTTTTTAGTAGATATCCCAAAGTATTGATCTAGGCCCATTTTGGTATATTTCATACCACCATTTCACCGCCAAATGCGATCAAATACAAAAAATCGTTCACTTTTTCACAAACTTTCGGTTTCTCACTGAAATTATTTACAAACAACTTGTACAATTATGGCATAAATGGTTGTAAATTCTTATCTGGGATCCCCTTTGTTCAGAAATAGCAGACATATATGGCTTTGGCGTTGCTTTTTGGTAATTAGAAGGCCGCTAAATGCCACTGCGCACCACAAGTGTATTATGCCCAGCAGTTAAGGGGTTAATTAGGGAGCTTTTAGGAAGCTTGTAGGGTTAATTTTAGCTTTAGTGTAGTGTAGTAGACAACCCCAAGTATTGATCTAGGCACATTTTGGTATATTTCATGCCACCATTTCACCGCCAAATGCGATCAAATTAAAAAAAAAACGTAAATTTTTTCACAATTTTAGGTTTCTCACTGAAATCATTTACAAACAGCTTGTGCAATTATGGCACAAATGGTTGTAAATGCTTGTCTGGGATCCCCTTTGTTCAGAAATAGCAGATATATATGACTTTGGCATTGCTTTCTGGTAATTAGAAGGCCGCTAAATCCTGCTGCGCCTCACACGTGTATTATGGCTAGCAGTGAAGGGGTTAATTAGGGAGTTTGTAGGGAGCTTGCAGGGTTAATTTCAGCTTTAGTGTAGAGATCAGCCTCCCATCTGACACATCCCACCCCCTGATCCCTCCCAAACAGCTCCCTTCCCTCCCCCACCCCACAATTGTCCCCGCCATCTTAAGTACTGGCAGAAAGTCTGCCAGTACTAAAATAAAAGGGTTTTAAAAAAATAAATACATTTTTTTAGCATATTTACATATGCTACTGTGTAGGATCCCCCCCTTAGCCCCCAACCTCCCTGATCCCCCCCCAAAACCGCTCTCTAACCCTCCCCTCTGCCTTATTGGGGGCCATCTTGGGTACTGGCAGCTGTCTGCCAGTACCCAGTTTGCAATAAAAAGTGCTTTTTTTTGTTTTTTTCTGTAGTGTAGCTTTGTAGCTTCCCCCCCCCCACACACACACAGTCACACCCCCACCACCTTGCTGATCGTTTTTTTTTTACATTAATTACATTTTTTATTTCAGCATTTTCTGTAGTGTAGCGGTTCCCACCCGCTCCCTCCCCGTGCACGCGCCCGCCCCCACCCTCCCGTGCGTGCGCGCCCGTGCGCGCCCCCAGCCACCCCCGCCCACGATCCCGCCCCCCTTCACACAACCAGGGCCATCGATGGCCGCCACCCGCCTCCCAGTCCGGCTCCCACCCACCAACGAAGGAAGCCACCGATCTCTGGTGCAGAGAGGGCCACAGAGTGGCTCTCTCTGCACCGGATGGCTTAAAAAGGTTATTGCAGGATGCCTCCATATCGAGGCATCACTGCAATAACCGGAAAGCATCTGGAAGCGAGCAGGATCGCTTCCAGCTGCTTTCCACACTGAGGACGTGCAGGGTACGTTCTCAGGCGTTAACTGCCTTTTTTCTGAGGACGTACCCTGCACGTCCTCAGTCGTTAAGGGGTTAAGGGATGAGGGAAACATACTAGTGCTGAGGGAGAGATTAAAAATATGTGTGAGGATTGGGACTGGAGTAAGAGTAGGAGAGTCGGAGGGCAGAAGTTGTGAGAGGATGGCATCAAGGGGACAGGTAGTGAGGTGAAAAGGAAGATATAAGGGCAGAGACTTCTTTCTCAGTAGAATGGGCAAAATAAATGAATTTGCGACTTTGTAGGTTCTGGGCATCAGCGAATGGTTGAGTGGGTTGGAGACTGGTAGTATTTTGAGAGATGATTTTGTTTATAATGATATCAATTTTACTGGTGAAGTGGCTGGCAAAATCTTTATCTGAGACAGAAGTGGAATTAGGAAGTGGGGTTGGCAGAGAAGAGTATTAAAAGTGGAGATGAAAGAAAGAGAAAGAGAAAGAGAAAGAGAGAGAGAGAGAGAGAGAGAGAGAGAGAAAGAGAGAGAATACCTACACCACCTCCTTGCCTGATGGAATGGGTGATGGAGAGGTTGTGGAAAGAAGTGAGAATATAGTAGAAACACTAATATATTAGCATTTTGCAAGCAACCAGCTAATGGTAATTCTTTAGATACTGTCAAAAGTAATGGACAATGATATTCTGCATATTAAGTCAATGAGCTAAATATATAAATCTTCTCCAGAGGTATTGTAAATAAATATTACGTTAAACAGGCTACATTAAAAAAAAAATAAAAAAAAATGAATCAGCACAAAGTATAGAGTATGTGGAAGAGAGATTTTTGCGTTAGTTACACAAACATATCTTTTTACAGTCCATTTAGGAAAATGCACAAGAGGAAAATAATTGATGAATTAAAGACAATGCACCTAATTCCACAACACTTTAAATGAACAATAAACTTAAAGGGAAACTGTACCCAAATTTTTTCTTTTGTAATTCAGAAAGAGCATGCAATTTTAAGCAACTTTCTAATTTACTCCTATTATCACTTTTTCTTCGTTCTCTTGCTATCATTATTTGAAAAAGAAGGCATCTAAGCTTTTTTTTGGTTTCAGAACTCTGGACAGCAGTTTTTTTTATTGGTGGATGAATTTATCCACCAATCAGCAAGGACAACCCAGGTTGTTCACCAAAAATGGGCCGGCATCTAAACTTACATTCTTGCATTTCAAATAAAGATACCAAGAGAATGAAGAAAATTTGATAATTGGAGTAAATTAGAAAGTTGCTTAAAATGTCATGCTCTATCTGAATCACGAAAGAAATTTTTTGGGTACAGTGTCCCTTTAAAATTCCAAGGACTTTTTACATCAGAGTACAAATATTCAAAGAGAACGCTGCTTGCACCAAATATTGTAAACACTTTTTTTCATTCTTCTTGAACCTGTGTCTTTTTGGTTTAGACACAGCATTTCCAAATAAGTTGACATGAAAGGTAAAAAAGAACTTAAAGGGATAGTCTAGTCAAAATTAAACTTCCATAATTCAGATAGAGCAGGCAATGTTAAGCAACTTTCTAAATTACTCATATTATCAATTTTTCTTTGTTCTCTTGGTATCTTTATTTGAATGTAAGCTGATAAGCTGGCCCATTATTGATTTAGCACCTAGGTAGTGCTTGCTGATTGATGGCCACATTTAGAAACCAATCAGAAAGTGCTATTACATTAATGAAAGGCGATTTAAGGCTTCTCCCCTGAGAGGGCCTTGATTTTTAATACTATGTGAGCTGAAGTGATCTCACCAAGTAGAGTGTTTAGCATGTGCAATCTCCCCTTAAAAGTTCAAAGTGAGCATCGAACAGAACTTCCAATGAAGACTTCACATTCAAACAACTGAATCTAATATGCAAAAATGCCTGGAAAAATGTAACCACAAGGGGTTGATGAGCTCATAGAATATATATATCTGAAATTGCAGATATGGCAGGGAAACCAGGTTTTTTTTTTTTTTTTTTTTGCATGTATTGAATAGCCCCAGGAAAATACTGTCAAGTTGAAGGAAATGTAAGAAATGTTAAAGTAGGCATACTATAGGTTGATCGATATGAGGTAAGAATTATATGGAATTAGATTGCTCACCATGAGAGGAGACTCCATCTTTAATTTGCAGACAGAGAGGACACTGCAAAGGCTTTGAAGATCCAAAACCAGTCTCCACAAACCGTCTTTTTCATCAGAAATAGAGGCGAGTAAAGCCCCTAACCCCTCTTGGATACTGGAACTTCTTGGATTACTCTGCCACCTAAGAGCTGGTCAATGAACTAGAGGCATGGAGTTGAATTATAGGTGAAACTTTATTAAAACCCAAACATCGGAAACAGACTTCACCCAGATATCTTTGAAATCTTTTATTTTTGGCCCCATGGGAGACATCTAGACAGATACACTAAAATTGATATTTTGCATGTTGGATGGAACAAAACTTGCCACAAACTCTGGATCTGGATTGGGGCTGTGTCTGCCAGTTTTTAGCATGAAAGGAATCACTTTAGGTAGAAACCTTGGAACCTCTGTACTGGGCTTTCTGTGTATGAAGATATGAGGCATCTCTGCAAGCTCTGGAGGTCTGTGGGAGTAAAGTATTCTTGCTCCACTTTTTTGTGGAAACTAGTGTTTCCGATTTTTTTTTGAATAACATAGATCCCTCAAAGGGTAAACTAAGAATGTTTACCATGAAACCTGCATCTTCATCCCAGTGCACATCCAAAGTTACCAGATTGGCTTTTACCATAGACTTAGAATTTCAGTGGTAGCGGAAATCCAGAAAGAAGTAACCTTCTTAAAATCTGAAAGAAAGGGCATAAATGAGTGAGAACCAGAGAGGTCATAGACATCATGAGACTTATTGGAAGACCAACAATCTGAAGAATTAATGACAAAAACCAAAGTCAATAAAGGGTGAAACATTGCTCCCCACTGGGCTTCAAGCAGGTTAACAGAAGGCTCCATCAGTATCGGGCTACAAAGGCAATTTAAGGATTCTCCCCTGAGAGGGCTTTGAGTTTTAATACTATGTGAGCTGAAGTGATCTCCACCAAGAAGAGTGTTTAGCATGTGCAATTTCCCCTTAAAAGTTCAAAGTGAGCATCGAACAGAACTTCCAATGAAGACTTCACATTCAAACAACTGAATCTAATATGCAAAAATGCCTGGAAAATGTAACCACAAGGGGTTGATGAGCTCATAGAATATATATATATATGAAAATACAGATATGGCAGGGAAACCAGGGTTTTATTTTTGCATGTATTGAGTACTGCCCCCAGGAAAATACTGTCAAGTTGAAGGAAATGTAAGGAATGTGAAAGTAGGCATACTATAGGTTGATCGATATGAGGTAAGAATTATATGGAATTAGATTGCTCACCATGAGAGGAGACTCCATCTTTAATTTGCAGATGGAGAGGACACTATTTAGGCTTTGAAGATCCAAAACCAGTCTCCACAAACCGTCTTTTTCATCAGAAATAGAGGTGAGTAAAGCCCCTAACTAGTAATGCACCGAAATGGAAATTCTGGACCGAAACCGAATCCGAAAATTCGGGATGCACTTGGCCGAAAACCGAAACTGATACCGAAAATGTATTTTTTCAAATTATTTTTTTTTAAGTTTTTTTTTTTTGCATAATTAGAGCCAATAAAAAAGCCCACACTTTTATTGAAAGTAACACACTAAAATTGGACAAAAATATCTTAAAACACTAATATGCTACACAATAATTTTAACAAGAAAAAAAAATAAAACAGGCAAAAAATAATGCAATTTTCGGCCAAAATGTTTCTGCGACCTAAATTTTGGTGCATTCCTACTTAAAACAATTATAAATATCAATATACTGTATTATTCTTCATTTAGTTCTATGTAACAGAATCATATTTAACAGTTTGTTTGTTTTTTTACCAATTATCCAAATAAAGTATAGTCCTAGAAAACTCATTTTATGCAGAACAGTAAGTCAAGTAATAAACTTAAACAGCAGCTCTAGGCTAGCATCAAATTTGAAATATGCTACACAATAATTTTACCGAAAATAACAGTCAAAATAACCGAAAACCGAAATAGCCAAAAATGCAATTTTCGGCCGAAACTTTCTGCGGCCGAAATTTCGGTGCATCCCTACCCCTAACCCCTCTTGGATACTGGAACTTCTTGGATTACTCTGCCATCTAGGAGCTTGTCAATTACCTGGAGGAATGGAGTTGAATTATAGGTGAAACTTTATTAAAACCCAAACATCGGGGGACTTCCGGTGGGCGGGCGCCGCGGTCGGCAGCAGGTGAATTGAACTCCGCTTGGAATCTACATGAAAACTCTTAAAAAGTGGCCTGGAACACTTATTTTCACCCTAAAACTACCTCTTGCCTGCCCTGCTGCTGACCGGGTGCCCACTGAAAAATCCTTGGCAGATACAGCTGCCCGGAACGGAGGGATCGCCGGGTCTAGGACCCCCTCTGTCCTTTTCAGGAGAGCTAACATCGCTCCACCACTGAGACCTGCCGCTTGGGCTGCTAAACACCGGGACACGGATCACAGCTAAGGGGTAATACTCGACCCCCTGAACACCACTAGAATCCTGCCTACAATCATCTGATCTGACACCCTCCCGGACCGGGTGAGATCACCTCCTCTCTGACGAGCAGCCATCTTGGCCCCACGTGGCATACCCCCATCCTGAATTGAGGCGAAACCGTTCACTTGGTAGCAACCAGGGATTGCGGCAGTTGCCGCCACTAACACCGGGGTACCTCACATCACCCCCCAGATTGCCCAATAGGGTCTGGTGAAAGGGACTCACACCGCAGATCGCCTCCGCCACGGAACTTCTCTTTTGGCGCGAAACGGCACGGCTTCTTCTCGAGGGGCCCCATCTTGCATCAGACGCCAAACAGGAGCCACAGGACCCACCGGGGGTAAGCCTATTTTACTTTGCCCTATCTGGAGGCCCCCTACTCAGTGCTGGACATACCCGCTCCGCCCAAGGCCCATCCACAAATGACCAGCTCTCCTTTTTCTTCCCTCTGGGGACACTAATCGCTGGGAGGCCCCGGGTTTACATTGACAGTGCTATTAGCCCACGCTCCTCCGGGACACTGCAAATACATCTAGACTTGATCCCAACTCCTACAGAGCCTCTTATTAAACTAAACTAATAGAGCCTACCTAACATGCTAGGCCTCCTTTAAACCGCATAGCCTCCTGTCACCCTTCAGCAGCTTTGAGGCAGAACTGATCCTGCGACCCCAGAATCTTGGCTGTGGAACTTACTGCCACCTGTTTTATTGAACTGCACATACAGGGATTCTTGGTCTCCTATTCTTAGGATACTGAATGTGTGGCCACCTTGCTGCAAAACCACCACATTTGTTTCTCTGTGGAGCCCGCTGTATAGAACCTGAAATCTTGCACTGCTAATAATTTCTGTTCATAACCCTTTTTTCTCCCTAGCAACCAGAGTATACTGTTGTGCTTATTCAGACCTTGTGAATATTTGTCTGCATACACTGTGTGGGTTTTTGAAACTCAAATTTTAGATTTTGACAATGTTCACACTGGCACTTAACCATACATACTATATCTCACTTAGTCTAGGCATGCTCAGGGGTGCTGTTCCTTGCGAGATTTGACTGCCTGATTGTGATTTAGTGCCCCTGTTGGCAAGGCTTACAACTGAATCTTATCCAAGTTTAACACTGTTCCCCGATATTGCCCTTCTATCACTACCCATCTATCTCATACCTTTCATTGGTTTATGGAGAAATACCTAACTAACACACCAATGGCGAGCCGCAATAAAGCTAATGACCGCCGTCACAGGGCTACAAATGACCCTACTACACAAGGCCACAGTTCTGATTCTCCACTAGAAGGCGAATTGTTAGATACACATCCCATTGTCAAACAAATCACCATGCTTTTTATGCCTAAAATTGACAACCTTCAAAGGGGAGTAGACACCCTAGTGGGTGAGGTTAAACAGTTTTCCACCAGGATGGGGGAGGCAGAGGGTAGAATTTCAGACCTGGAGGACTCTAATGTCACCACCACTCATAAGATAGAGCAGCTAGAGAGACAAACCGCAACCCTCCAATCAAAAATAGATGATCTAGAAAATAGATTGAGGCGCAATAACATGCGTCTCCTTGGCCTTCCCGAATCCATCAAACAACCTGATCTAATTCATTTCGTAGAAAATACACTGCCGTCTCTGTTAAAACTTTCTCCCAAAGACTTAATTGGAGGAGTGGAGAGGGCACACAGAGTGGGCCCGGACAGGGGGGGTCAGGACCCGGCACAACCCCGTCCCATAATGATAAAGTTCTTACATTTTCAGACCAAAACAGCCATCCTGAGAGCTTACAGGAAATTGCATGAGCTGGTGTTTGAGAATGCGAGATTGCTGTTGTTTCAGGATTACTCTGCGGATCTCATGAGACGCCGCAGAGAGTTCGCGCCTCTCTGCTCTCGACTGCATAGAGAGGGCAGACAAGCGTATCTTTTATACCCTGCCAGACTCAAACTGGTCACCCCCAGGGGCCTTAGATTCTTTGACTCCCCAACAGCCGCCCAGGAGTTCCTTGATAACTATGAACCCGCTGTACGCAGTCCCACGCGTAGCCCAGTGAGACAGATGAGAGAAGGTGAGGGCTGAATGGCTCTGATAGATTCATATTTACTGTACTTAAACCCTTATACCTAATTACTACATCTACAATTTAACACTATGGCTGGAGTGGTATTGACACTGATCCAGTTGACTATATTGCTACTGAGCCTCTCCCTGGGGAAAAATCTTGAGCGGGCTGGGATTCCTGGTCCTGGTCCCCCTAGTGAGATGCGGGAGGGTGAAGCACAATGTAGGCCCCAGATGAAGAATAGTGAGGGTCGACTAAGGTGTTCCCCCCTCACACAGTTTTGCATGAAATGTTTTGAACTTTTTGTTATAATTACCTCTTGGAAACCACCTCCATTCAGATTCCAGTATAAAGAACACTGTTTTTGTCTCAATATATTACCTACTCTCAATTATGTTAAAAATAAATCTCTGCGGGGCGTGTCCAAGCCATGGCCGGATTCAGACGCTATTCTCAGCAGCTCCTACAGAATGCTAAATAATATAAGAATTTTCGCCCAACCTTTCAGCCCTCTTTCAAAGATATGCTAACCACTCAACTGAGGGGATGATTTAGAGTCGAATGCTAACAATTTCTTCACAATTTAACTGCCTAAGATCTGAACCAGCCGAGAACGCAACTAAAGGCCTGATCTCTCTCGCTGTCATCCCGCCTCCGGTTTTGCTGTTGACCGGGTGAATCCATCTTACTGATACATGATGGAGGTGCCCTACTCTCATATTCTTGAACTACTAGAAGCAATGGGGAGCAAGTTAGAGGAGGATTTTATAGATCTGTGTTCCACCATTAGATCAGCCTATACTCAAGATGGCGCCCAACATCTGACAAGCCACGGCATTGACACGGGGGAGCAGCTACATGTAAAGCAATTTCCAACGGCGAAGGGAGAGAGCTCTGACAGCGGCACAGAACACCTCGCGAATGATAACACAGTTTGCAGAGGAGAAGAATATCATGAGGCCAACCTATTTACCTGTACCGAAGCTATAAGGAAGATCTGGGTAAATATCATACCGGAGTGGCGCAGATCGCAGTACCGGAACTGTCCCAGCTCATACCTCCATGCAGCACAGCACCCAGACCACTCACTTATAGTCCCGAGTAGAGAAGACACAGCTGACTCTCGCGGGTGGGTTCTGGACTTTACAATGTACGCAGTTAGGACCCATAAAGATTGGGGGATCTCAGCTTTGTTGATTAGTCCTCTCTTTCTGGGTAAATTGAGTGTCATCTCCACAAGCATTGTTTCAGTAGCTGGACTTTTACATGCGTGTGACCTGTACTTTACTTTCACTGAAACAATCTCCCACTGCTGCCTACAGATCTTGTTTAAATCTGGTGTGGGTTAAAGAAAGAAATTCTGCCACTTCTTGTGAAGGACCTCTCCTCATATGCCTGAACTTGACTGGGTGTATTACAGATCTTTTCTGATGTTTGACAATATATATTATAAGTTAATAGTTTTTTGTTTGTTTTTTAGAATTTGCTGCACATACCTTTATTGCAACCTCAATGTTTCACATTTTGTAACAGGATTTAAACCCACACTGTTAGGTTGATGATTACAGTTATTCTTTAATCTTTATAGATTACTGTCTAGTTTTCCCTACAGACCTAACCTCTTCTCATGTTTATAGTGCCACATTCTCTTGTGCTTATCCTCTACTCTAGTGATCTGTCTTACAGAGGCTGTGTCCACCACTTCTATTTCTCTGTGTCAATGGTGCTGCATAACTTTTGACAGGGATTGTCTCCCTGGTTCATAAGTATTGTTCTACATATCTCTTAGTGAGATCAGTTTACTAAGCAGTTCTAAGACCATAGCGCAGAGGGGGCAGCTATTTACATTATGGGATCAGGCTGTAACGTTAGAGGAAAATGGAGTGTCCTAGATATCATTCATAATGTTTCTACATTAGCGCCTCTATTTTAGTTGTTTGCCTAATGTCTAAAAAGCCTTATCATACTCTCCCTACTGTGTTAAATTTTGAGCGTTACGAAGCATTCTAGAACTAGCGATAGCCACCTAACCACTGGCAAGTGAAACCTCTCTGTGTTGGCGGGAATTCATAACCTCTGACTTTGTCTCTCTGGTTCATAAGTATTGCTTTACAAAACTATGACATCTCAATGAGATTAGCTACCTATAAAGTCCAGAGATCATAGTGTAAAGAGGGCAGCTATTTTTATTATATGGTATGGTCGTAACGCTAGATGAATTTGATGTGTATTAGATGTCGTTCATGATATCTCTATAATAGCTCAAATACTTTAGTTATCTGCCTAATCACCAAAAAGTTTTAAGTTTAACTCCTCACTATGTTAAATTATGTGCTGTGCCAAGAATTTTAAATCTAGTGATCACCACCTATCTCCCCTTATAACATGATACTCTCTGCCTTCAATAGCCCTCCAGAGAGCTAAGACCCTGACTTAGATTAATAAAATGTGTATGTTGCCTCCTCTTCTACAGTCCTACTAGGTATGCCCATTATATATTATGTTAAGTAATGGGAGGGTATTTAATTCTCCTTTTTCAAGGTTAGCAGGCCTTGAGATTATTATGCTATGAGCAAATACTCTGACACACTCTCATAGGTTTGAGCGATGTCTATATGATAGCTATTCTATGCTCTATTCATAATGGCGGTAGTACCTACTGGATTTAAGTTTTAGTATTTTGGACCCAATAGCCGTCTAATATGTTGGACGCAATTAACTTCCTATTATCCTAGTTTTCGGTGGGTTATAATTGTTATATATTAGATGATGATAATGTTTAAACTGTTATATTAGTAGTGCTGTGACAATCAAGATTAGCATGTACGGTTATAACGCATCTTGAGAGATACCCTTAGAGTCCTGAATCTAAACCTACAATATCATGTACCACTCACCACAACTAAGCTTTATTATCTCTTACTTTTATATCGCCTCATTCGCATACTTATATTCTTATTGATTGTAATTGCCATACTTTTTTTTTATTGTAAAGCTTCTCTCCTGAGCAATGTTTTGATATATTTTGGTGTATTTTTGACAGCAGATACATGCTTTGTGTTTAGCATTAGTGAAGTGCTGGATTAGTATACCCACCACCCTTTAGCTCATTCCATTCACGGTACCTCTAAAGCAATTGGACACGTCCCCCCCCCCCCCATCCCCCTATTTAAATTTTATTCTGAGCGGCTCTTGCCCGCTGCATTCCCCTTCCCATAACCCTACGCAACCAACTCCCCCCTGCCTCTTTATATCTCTTTAATGAATATTCTAATTTATGTATTCCCAAGGCAAGGCGGGATCACTTTTCATTTTCATATTATGTAAAAACATAAAACCGAAGTCTCAATTCTACTAGTCCAAATTCCTTGCTAATACCTTAAATAAATAGGCTCTTTGTGTTTGTGTTTACCTTTTCTGCCAAGTCAGCCCCCTTGCCCTTTCATACTCCTAATCAATTATAGCCCCTTCACTTATCACTCTTTAAACATATTAATATATCTCTGGGCTGGTATAATTTGTATGGCAATATCACTGTATTAGCTCTGTATACTCTTTATTTATCAATGTTTTTGGATGAACCCTGAATGTTATGTTTATTTGTGACTTCAATAAAAATTTAAGGAATAAAAAAAAAAAAAAAAAATCTCTGCTATGGAATCCAAGGGTAAAACTGTTCTATGAGGACCACTTTGAGTCCCTTGTTAGAGTTGCCTTGTTTGTACTACTGCTATTTATGCATAAATCTAAAGGTAAATGTCCTTGTTGCAACATGCCACCTCTTAGTGGTTATGTTTTGAGATGTGTGTTAGAATGGTTTTCAGTGACAAACATATACTCTTTTTTACAGCGTAGCAGCCATGGCACATTAAAGGAGAAATTCCACTTGGTGAGGTCTGGCGAGGGATTGGTGTGCTGTGAGGCTGAACCGGGAGTCTTGCCACACACCATGGGAGGTCACCAAAGTACGAGGTGTGAACTCCCTCTCCCCTCCCTCCCCCCCCTTTTTTTTTTTTTTTTTTTTCTTCTCTCTCTCTTCTTTTCCCTCCTCTCCTCTCCCCTCTCTTCCCGTTCCCCCCCTTCCCTCCTCCATGATTTATGCTCTTACCCTTTCTCTGATGTCTCTCTTTTGCACTTACTATGCCGCATGCACTGTACACTTCCTTGCCATCCATGTAGCCTCCACTTCAGGATCATTGATAGTAGTAAACATTTAATCTGTACTCTTGGAACATAGGGGGAATTCATTCCCCCATCAAGAGAAAATCGATCCTGACACACCTCAGGAAAAAAAGAGCGGAGATTGTGTTTCTACAAGAGACACACCTCTCGGACTTGGAACACAGTAAACTACAGACTGACTGGGTGGGTAGAGTAGAGTATGCCTCATACAAGTCAGCCAGCAGAGGAGTGGCCATACTTTTTGGTAAACAATTGAACTATGAGGTCCTGGAAACACTTAAAGACCCTGAAGGTAGATTCATTGTCGCAAAGATTCGCACCTCAGACAACATCTACACGCTATGCAACATCTATGCCCCTAATCAAAAGGATAGGAAATTCTGGGACTCCATACTGACAACACTCACACCCTTTCTAGGTACTCATATCATTCTAGGGGGGGATTTCAATTTGGCCCCAAACCCTCACTGTGATAGGCTTAAAGATCCCAACAGGTGCACAGAGAGAAGCCTGCCTAGGGTATCAGATAAATTTGAGAGAGATGTGTTTGGGGGCTTATCCACCTCCCTTGATGTCTCAGACATTTGGCGACAGCTTAATCCAGATGGTAGGGACTACACCTGCGTATCCCGGGCCACACCCTCTATGTCACGCATTGATCTCTTCATGATCTCAAACTCTCTAATCACCCGAGTCATCGATACTAAAATAGGCGAGATTATTGTCTCTAACCACGCCCCCATAGCTCTTTTTCTGGATATAACTCCCAGGGTTGGCAACAGACGCACTCTACGCTTCCCGAGATATCTTGTAACATCCCAGGAATTCCAAGCCTACCTAACGCATTGTTGGGATGATTACAAGGCAAATAATATCCAACACATACATACTCCAGAACTTTTCTGGACTGCGGCCAAAGCGGTGCTCTCGGGTGATATTATCGCTTACCTAGCTCGGAGAAAGAAACAATGTCTAGAAAAGGTTGTTAACTTGAGAAACAACCTTGCAGAGGCCTACCGTGAATATTGTTCTACCCCCTCCAACGATTCCTACCGTAAATATGTTGGTACCAAAACAGAATACGATGCGCTTCTGGCGCACCAGGCCTCGCAGGCGCTCCTTCGGACTCGCGGTAAATACTATCGCTATGGGGATAAATCCGGGAAGCTTTTGGCTACCCTAGTGAAGCTCAATAACTCCTCCAGACACATTGCTGCTTTAAAAGCGGGTGGCAGAGTGCTTAAAGACTCCAATCAAATAGCGGAGGCTTTTGCCTCCTACTACTCCACCCTTTACGCAAGTGAGCTCCCCTCGGGAAACGAAGTGAGAGACAGATTCTGGGAATCTGTTGAGCTCCCAAAAATCTCAGAGGAGCAATTGAACAAACTGAATGCTCCGATAGTGAGGGACGAGGTTGAGAGAACCATCATGGCCATGTCTATGGGTAAGGCGCCAGGCCCGGACGGATTGCCTATCGAATTTTATCGATTACTTAAGTCACAGGTCACTCCCTCTCTTGTAGATCTATTCTCTATCTACCTTAGAGAGGAGTCGGCACCCTCCCCAGAATTTGTATCGGCCTCCATCACTTTGATTCATAAAGAAGGTAAGGACTGCCTGTTGCCCGAATCTTATAGACCGATATCCCTGCTAAACGCGGACTATAAGATCCTTACTAAATTATTCGCCGAGAGACTTAAGTTCATTCTACCCACTATCATTCATGAAGATCAGACGGGCTTCATGCATGCGCGCTCTTCAGTAGTTAACGTACGTAGGGTCCTACAGATAGCTCAATTCTTCTGGTCTGGCTCGAGGAAGCATGCGGAGACAGATGACTCGGAGGCCTTCCTGCTGTCGCTTGACGCAGAGAAGGCCTTTGATCGGGTGGAATGGGACCACCTTCTTCACACTATGTCCCAAGCCAACTTCTCTGGTCCCTTTCTCACTCTCATCAAAAATCTTTACCACTCGCCCACGGCTAATGTGATTGTTAACAATGTCTTCTCGCCTGATTTCCAACTGCACAGGGGCACAAGACAGGGGTGTCCCCTGTCGCCCCTACTCTTTAATATAGCGTTAGAACCCCTGGCCGTTAAATTGCGGCAGACCTTCCCGGGTGTGGATATAGCAGGATCTCCACAGCATTTGGCACTATATGCCGATGATATACTTCTCTTTGTGCAGGACCCTCAAAGACACCTACCTAATATCATGAATGATCTCAAGAATTTTGGCCTATTCTCGGGTTATAGAATAAATGTACAAAAGTCGGAGATCCTTTGGCTAAATAGGAAAACTACCTCTGAGGTGAACTACCCCTTTACAATAGCCAAACATAATATTACCTATCTCGGTATTAAGATTTCAGCCAACCCCAATAGGCTATATGCTGACAACCTAACCCCATATGTGCTAAATTACAAGCCCAAATGAACAGTTGGAGATCTCTGCCACTGTCGTTGACGGGAAGAATTGCCCTACTTAAAATGGTGGTGCTCCCCCGGGTTCTATACCCACTTCTAATGCTTCCCCTACTCTTGAGCAAAGCTGATCTCAAGCTTCTAAACTCTGCAACACGAGAGTTCATCTGGCAAGGGAAAAAATCACGGATCTCGAGGGAAAAACTTAATATGACATTCCTTAATGGAGGCCTAGCACTCCCTGATTTTCGGCTTTACAACTGGGCCGCTCTGATCCGTCTGGTAGTGGATTGGCAGGTAGGCACCCATCACTTTTGTCGTCCAGATCTGGAGCAGGCAGTGCTGGGGGACATATCCCTGGACTACCTTCCGCATCTTGCAAACACGAAGGCCTTGAAGAACTTGGGTCTCAACGCTCTATTCAGCGACCCCTTGAAGGCCTGGCTTCTTGCCCACAAATATCTAGGCAAAACCTGCCACGCTTCGCCTTATCTCCCTATCAGGAGAAACCCAGATTTTCCGACAGGATCTGATACCCTGCCTTTCAGGATTTGGGAGGCGAAGGGAATAAAGTCTCTCAAGCCTCTCTTTGATCCGCTAACAAAAACTTTCATGACATTTGGGGCCCTACAGAGGGACTATGGCCTGCCAAGAACTCACTTCTATGCATTCCTCCAGATACGTCACTATGCTGGAACACTGGTCAGAGACACGACAGATTTTTGGGAAGGATCCCCTTTCCGTCTCACTCAGTCACTATATGCCATGGGCAGGTTTTCTCTCTCAGAAATATATCAAATCCTATTGCAACATCACCTCCCAAAGTTACAACCATCTATACAGACAGGCTGGATTAGAGAGGGACTGGGAGAGATCACGTGGGTGGAGATTAATAATAGTATGGAAAAAACCAGGAAAGCAACTCTATCAGCCATGCTTAGAGAATCACAAGTACGCTTCTTACATAGGGCATACTTCACACCCAGAGTCATGGCCAAGTGGATTCCCACCCACACAAATAAATGCTCTAAATGCTCACTAGATAACCCTAATCTCCTCCACTATGTATGGGATTGCCCTCCGATCAGGCAATATTGGGGTAAAATCCAATTTTGGCTGAAACAAAAACTCCAGATATAGCTTGAGATACGACCCGAAACTATCATATTCCTGTGCTGGGATGACCGGCACAAACAACATGACTCAGTACTGAGCTTAATCATGCTTGTGGCTAGGAAACACATATTGAAACACTGGATAAAAAAAATTGGCCCCTCATTTAAAGGTTTTAAGAACCTTTTACAATCCCAATTATTCATTGAGCAAATGGACGTCAGGATAGATGTACAGAACAGATTGAGCCTATTCTTACGCAAGTGGCGCAGATTAATCCTCACCTTTGAACTGGAAATACAGAGGCTCATTCTCAAACCATTTAAAGACTCTGTGATTTTTATGGAAAGTACTTTAAGGGGTGACTGGGCCCACCTGCTTCAGGAGCATGGTTAATGGCTTAGCTTTGGGCCCTGCATTGTGCTCCACACACACCCACATCTCATCCTCCAACGCACCGCGCTTGCCCCTTTACACCACCTACCTCCTCTTTCCCCCTTCCCTCCCCCCCCCCCTCTTTTTTTTTTTTTTCTCTCCCTCTGCCAGGCCTCGACCTCGACCGGCCCCACAGTAGGGCCCCTAAGTGGTTTAGCAGTAGTTTAGTTTATTCTTTTTTTTTTTTTTTTTTTTAGTTATTGAGTTAGTGTATTTAGGAACGTTTTGGTTTAAAAACATTAAAATGTCTGGGGATGGCAGACACGTACAGAGGTAACTTTTATATCCACTCGTAGATCAATGACTGGCGGAAATGTCAATATGTATCAGAGAATAGCACTCCTCATGATTGTGTTTACTCCTGCTATTGTTATACACTGTAATCTTGCCTACTAATTGTAAACTGTACATTGAATCTATGTGTCCTCTGTGCGTTCTGTTTTTGCTTTCCCTAATAAAAATGATATTTAAAAAAAAAAAAAAAACCCAAACATCGGAAACAAACTTCACCCAGGTATCTTTGAAATCTTTTATTTTTGGCCCCATGGGAGACATCTAGACAGATACACTATAATTGAGATTTTGCATGTTGGATGGAACAAAACTTGCCACAAACTCTGGATCTGGATTGGGGCTATGTCTGCCAGTTTTTAGCATGGAAGGAATCACTTTAGGTAGAAACCTTGGAACCTCTGTACTGGACTTTCTGTGTATGAAGATATGAGGCATCTCTGCAAGCTCTGGAGGTCTGTGAGAGTAAAGTATTCTTGCTCCATTTTTTTGTGGAAACTAGTGTTTCCAATTTCTTTCTGAATAACATAGATCCCTCAAAGGGTAAACTAAGAATGTTTACCATGAAACCTGCACCTTCATCCCAGTGCACATCAAAAGTTACCAGATTGGCTTTTACCATAGACTTAGAATTTCAGTGGTAGCGGAAATGCAGAAAGAAGTAACCTTCTTAAAAGCTGAAAGAAAGGGCATAAATGAGTGAGAACCAGAGAGGTCATAGACATCATGAGACTTATTGGAAGTCAATAAAGGGTGAAACATTGCTCCCCACTTGGCTTCAAGCAGGTTCACAGAAGGCTCCATCAGTATTGGGCTACAAAGGGTAAGAATCCTGAATCCTGTATGCAAAAAGACTTACAGTGCAGGAAGTAACTGCCAGCTCGGTGTCACAATCCAGGAGCACACGGGAAAGGCAGCCAAGAGCAGTAGGAGCAGACAACCTGCGTGCAAGCAGAGCATGTGAACTGACATTCTGAGAAAAGGGTTTATGACTCGATGATGCCACATCCAAGATGGTGGTGCTCACCAGGAAACAAGGTACCTGTAAATCAGGCACTTGAACACTCCGGACCTCAACTACAACAGCTCAACACATAGCTTAACAGGGCAACAGCAACCATTGAGCAGGCCAGAGCTTGGGATCCAGAAATCCAGTAATATAAATTAACCAAATAAGTAGTAGAAGGGGAGGGTCTCAGCCCTGTCCACAAAAGAAATGGACAGAACTGAGAATAGGAAGGGGGACTGGTATGGATATACACTTATTTCCTGTGCCATAGCAGTGGGCTGTTCTGTTCATTGCACTGTTGGAAGGTATTTGAGATAGAAAATCAGAATTCAAATGATGGTCAAAAACAACAACATCTTTCCATATATTGTGTTTTAAAGTTTCTAATTTTATCTTTACAGTGTTTACCACTACAGAAGTGGCCAAAACAATGATATTGGATTCAAGTCTACATTTCTTTTTCTTTTTTTTGCTGTCACATTACAGCATTTTACAAAAACTTTAGAATCAAGATACACAGTTTAATCAGACGGCTAACGGGTTGTTACATAATTTCAAGTAGAACATTTAAGTTAGGCCGTTAGAGAAAAGAAGAAGAAAAAAATACACTAACTTTTACATAGGCTGCCGCCACATATCCATCCCAAAGAAATTTTATAGCAAAATAGTTCCTGACCACATCCTCTCCAACACAAAGGCTGAAGAGTTTGGATAGATCTTTGCTATTCTATGGGGGTAAGGATCAACGACTTTCATATTTGTTTCTTTGATTCCCATTGAGGAAGAGGATGTAACCATATGGTAAAATTTTGTGGACCTTTCGCAGAGATTTTAACATGTAGTTCTTCTTCACAAGTATGTGTATAAGAGGGTAAATGACAAGAGTGAAAGAGGAGGAGATGCTTATGGGCTATGGATAAATTCCCTCTAATGTTGTGTTGCTGATAGCATAGGTGTTCAAATGGCCTAAAAGGTCTGCTCAGCTTAGACTTCTTTGGATGACTAGAAATTAAGTGGGATAACTCCAAATATTTGTACAAAAGATCAAAAAAATCGTATGCTCAAGTCGACAATCTCCTTTCGGTTTCAATTTACCGCCTTCCAATACAGTAAAACAAGGTAACCAGAGTATAGATATAGTACTAAGCGTTATATGGGCTATCTCCTCGATTCAAGAGCTATAGTGGATGAAGTGTTTAATCCCTTAATGACCGGAACATTTTTCAATTTTCTTACCCTTAATGACAATGGCTATTTTTACATTTCTGTGGTGTTTGTGTTCAGCTGTAATTTTCCTCTTAATCATTTACTGTACCCACACATATTATATACCGTTTTTCTCGCCATTAAATGGACTTTCTAAATATACCATTATTTTCATTATATCTTATAATTTACTATAAAAAAATTTATAAAATATGAGGAAAAAATGGAAAAAACACACTTTTTCTAACTTTGACCCCCAAAATCTGTTACACATCTACAACCACTAAAAAACACCCATGCTAAATAGTTTCTAAATTTTGTCCTGAGTTTAGAAATACCCAATGTTTACATGTTCTTTGCTTTTTTTGTAAGTTATAGGGCCATAAATACAAGTAGCACTTTGCTATTTCTAAACCACTTTTTTTTCAAAATTAGCGCTAGTTACATTGGAACACTGATATCTGTCAGGAATACCTGAATATCCATTGACATGTATATATTTTTTTTTAGAAGACATCCCAAAGTATTGATCTAGGCCCATTTTGGTATATTTCATGCCACCGTTTCACCGCCAAATGCGATCAAATTAAAAAAAAATGTTCACTTTTTCACAAATTTTGTCACAAACTTTAGGTTTCCCACTGAAATTATTTACAAACAGCTTCTGCAATTATGGCACAAATGGTTGTAAATGCTTCTCTGGGATCGCTTTTGTTCAGAAATAGCAGACTTATATGGCTTTGGGGTTGCTTTTTGGTAATTAGAAGGCCGCTAATTGCCGCTGCGCACCACACGTGTTTTATGCCCAGCAGTGAAGGGGTTAATTAGGGAGCATGTAGGGAGCTTGTATGGTTAATTTTAGCTTTAGTTTAGTGTAGTGTAGTAGACAACTCCAAGTATTGATCTAGGCCCATTTTGGTATATTTCATGCCACCATTTCACCGCCAAATGCAAGCAAATAAAAAAAACCTTTAAATTTTTCACAATTTTAGGTTTCTCACTGAAATTATTTACAAACAGTTTGTGCAATTATGGCACAAATGGTTGTAAAAGCTTCTCTGGGATTCCCTTTGTTCAGAAATAGCAGACATATATGGCTTTGGCGTTGCTTTTTGTTAATTAGAAGGCCGCTAAATGCTGCTGAGCACAACACGTGAATTATGCCCAGCAGTGAAGGAGTTAATTAGGTAGCTTGTAGAGCGCTGGCAGGGTTAATATTAGCTTTAGTGTAGAGATCAGCCTCCCACCTGACACATCCCACCCCCTGATCCCTCCCAAACAGCTCTCTTCCCTCCCCCACCCCACAATTGTCCCCGCCATCTTAAGTACTGGCAGAAAGTCTGCCAGTACTAAATAAAAGGAGTTTTTTTTATTTTATTTTTTAGAAAAATGTATCCTGCTGTAATTGAGCCCTGCCTTAGCCCCCAACCTCCCTGATCCCCCACCAAACAGCTCTATAACCCTCCCTGCTACTTAATTGCCGCCATCTTGGGTACTGGCAGCTGTCTGCCAGTACCCAATTTGCCCCCAAAAATATTTATAAACCTTTGCCCCCAAAAATATTTATAAACTTTTCTGTAGTGTAGCAGCCCCCCCTCAATACCCCCAACCCCCCCCCCCAGATCCTTTTATATATATTTTTTTTTATGTTAATGTTAATGTTTTGAACTTTTTTTTTTTTTTCATTGGTGTCAGTGGCTAATATGCGCGCGCGCGCGCCCCCACGTGCGCACGCGCGCGCTGCCGCCTCCTTGCTTCCCTTCCCCCCGGAACACAGCACCATTGTTACCGGTGCAGAGAGGGCCACAGAGTGGCTCTCTCTGCATCGGAGGCTTGTTAAAAGGTATTGCAGGATGCCTCCATATCGAGGCATCACTGCAATACCCTGAGAGCTGCTGGAAGCGATTGCGATCGCTTCCAGCACTCTCTTAAACAACTGACGTACCAGGTACGTCCATTGTCACTAACTGCTAGTTTTTGCAGGACGTACCTGGTACGTCAGTTGTCATTAAGGGGTTAAAGGGACACTGAACTCAAATTTTATTATATTTATATTGATCCATATAGAGCATGCAATTTTAAGCAACTTTCTAATTTACTCCTATTAACAATTTTTCTTCATTCTCTTGCAATCTTTATTTAAAAAGCAAGAATGTAAGTTTAGAAGCCGGCCCATTTTTGGTTCACAACCCGGGTTGTGATTGCTGATTGGATAGCAACAATAAACAAGTGCTGTCCAGGGTCTGAACCAACAATTGGCTGGCTCCTTAGGTTAGATGCCTTCATTTCAAATAAAAATAGCAAGAGAACAAAGAAAAATTGATAATAGAAGTAAATTAGAAAGTTGCTTAATTTGCATGCTCTGTCTGAATCATGAAAGAAAAAAATTTGCGTTTAGTATCCCTTTAATGATTACTTTTGTGCCGCCAACAACCAGAAAAAAACTACTCAGTTGTGGATGATTAGAAACAGAGTGTGTAAAAGAAAGCCCATTCCTTATTCTGCACATTCTTACACCAGTCTCATGTCTCCATTTCAATATAATTATGACTATGTGGTTTGCTGAATCTGAAAAAAATTAAGTCTGGGCAAGTGAAACCAACAACATCATGTACATACATTACTGCTAGTCGGTAAACATCGCCAAGTATAACAACTTACAACAGCACCAGTTCACATATCATGTAAATACATTACTGCTAGTCGTTAAACATCGCCAAGTATAACAACTAACAGCACCAGTTCACATTTCATGTAAAATTGGTGGGGACATATTTTAAACATACCTACCTAATCAAAAGGGGCATACAATTAAAATTAAACTTTGATAATCCAGTAAACCCAATTCACTTCTGTTACTATATTTCCTTCCTTCTCCTCTTATCATTTGTTGAAAAGTGAGCTCTAGAGCAGCAATGCACTACTAGGATGTAGCTGAGCATATCTGTAACTGGAAATAATACAGCTGTATCTGTTTTGTACCTTCTATTGCTCATTAGCTGAAAGTTACTTCCTGTTAATGCTCACTGGTTAATATGCACGTACTGCTAATGTTTACATCTGATACTGGTATATTGGTTTAAAGGGATATGAAAACAATTTCTCTTTCGTGATTGAGACAAAAGCAGCACGTTTTAAACAACTTTTTAAAGGGACATGAAACCAAAAAAATATTTCATGAGTCAGACATAAGATTTACAAAAAGTTTCCAATTTACTTATTTTATTAAATTTGTGTCGTTCTTGTGTTATTGTTTGTTAAAGAGATATCCATATAGGTAGCGTGCACATGTCTGCAGCACTACATGACAGGAAATAGTGCTGCCATCTAGTGCTCTTGCTAATTTATTACACTGTTGTAAAACTGCTGCTGCAGACACGTGCACACTCCTGAACTGACCTTCCTGCTTTTCAACAAAGGATAGCAAGAAAATTTGGTAATATAAGTAAAATGAAAAGTTGTTTAAAATGAATGTTCTATCAGAATCATGAAACAAAATTTGGGGATTTTATGTCCCATTAAAGGGACACTGAACCCAAACTTTTTCTTTCGTTATTCAGATAGAGCATGCAATTTTAAGCAACTTTCTAATTTACTCCTTTTATCAATTTTTCTTCGTTATCTTGCTATCTTTATAGAAAAAGAAGGCACCCAAGCTATTTTTTGGTTCAGTACACTGGACAGCACTTGTTTTATTGGTCAGTTAAATTAATCCACCAATCAGCAAGAACAACCCAGGTTGTTCACAAAAAAAATGGGCCAGCATCTAAACTTACATTCTTGCTTTTCAAATAAAGATACCAAGTGAATGAAGACAATTTGATAATTGGAGTAAATTAGAAAGTTGCTTAAAATTGCATGCTCTATCTGAATCATGAAATAAAAAATGTGGGTTCAGTGTCCCTTTAATATACTTCTATTATAAAATTGGTATCTTCTATTGAAAAACAGGGACTCAAGAGAGTGCATGTTTCTAGAGCACTATATGGCAGCAGATTTGCAAGGCATCCATCTGCAAGAGCACTAGATAGCAGCACTATTTCCTGCCATATAGTGCTCCTGTCTTTTAACTAGGTATCTCTCCAACAAAGAATATCATATGAACAAACCTTTAAATTAAAGCTTACACCGCTTCTACTTCATATTTTGTATGCAGAATATGTATCCAAGTTTCATATGGATGACAGACAATATCTGAGTATATTAATATATTTATTTGAAAAGCAAAACAAAAAAAATCTGCAAGTACAAGATATAAAGTTGTATTTCAAAATCAAGGAACCTGGAAAATGACATTTTTTGGTAAAAGTAGCTCATCACTAAAGCCTTCTGTTAGTTGAATGAAATATTAACAGCTGGCACATTCAGTGTTTTCATCCCACAATCATGCAAAAAGGATTAGGTTTTTTTGTTTTGTTCCAAAGATATTAATGACAGTGCCATGGCAAATTTCAGTACTTAACTGTGTGTTCAAACCCGCAAGAACTGATACATGTAACCTTCTACCAAAAGTCATATACATTGTTTTCATTGGATTTGTGAAACATCCAACAGGCTAATAATGATAAACGCAATAGCAGTTTATTTAAAGGAACATGAAACCGCCAAATATTACTTCTATAATTCAGACAAAGCATACAATTTTAAACAACTATCCAATTTACTTTTATCTAATTTACTTTATTCTCTCTGAATCCTTTTTTGAAGAAACAGCAATGCAAATTGGAGAGCATGAGGCTTATTTGTGCAGTGAGCAATCAGCAGCTCTGAGCATACCTAGATATGCTTTTCAACTAAGGATAACAAGAGAATGACACAAATTAGAAAACAGAAGTAAAATGGATAATTATTTAAAAATTGCATGCGCTATCTAAATCATCAAAGAAAATTGTTGGGTTTCATGTCCCTCTAAGGGCCATATTTAGCCATTCAGTTTTTGTGAGCCTCTCTACTAATCCAAACTGAATAGGATATGTGCTGGAACTGTAGAATGTTTACAAAAGTATTTATTTTTCTTATGGATATTTCTTAAAGAGACATTAAACAGACTGGTATTGTAACCTACAATGTTGAAGTATGTTTAATAAACAAAAAAACTGCAATATATCCAGCACCCTGAATAGTGCTTGCTTATTGGTGGCTATGTTTAGCCACCAATAAGCAAGCATAACCCAGGTTCTGAACCAAAAAGGGACTGGCTCCTAAGCTTTACATTCCTGCTTTTTAAATAAAGATAGCAAGAGAACAATTCAAATTTTATAATAGGAGTAAATTAGAAAGTTGCTTAAAAGGGATTGTAAAGTCCAAATTAGACTTTCATGATTCAGATAGGATATGTAATTTTAAAGAAATTTCTAATTTACTTTATCATCTAATTTGCTTTGTTCTCTTGGTATTCTTAGTTTAAAAGGTAAACTTAGATAGGCTCATATGCTAATTTCTAAGCCCATGAAGGCTACCTCTTATCTGAATGCATTTGGCAGTTTTCACAGCTAGAGGGTGTTAGTTCACGTGTTTCATATAAATAACATTGTACTCATGCACGTGGAGTAATTTAAGTCAGCACCAATTGCCTGAAATGCAAGTCTGCCAAAAGATCTGAGATATGGGGGCAGTCTGCAGAATCTTAGATACAAGCTTTTTGTTGGTTATACAAAACGGGGGAATATGTAATAAAAAGGGATTATCTATCTTTTTAAGCAACAACATTGTTGGTGTTCACTATCCCTTTAAAACGGCATGCTCTATCATTAAAGGGATAGTAAACACCAAAAGTGTTATTGTTTAAAAAGAATGACAATCCCTTTATTTACCATTCCCCAGTTTTGCATAACCAACACTGTTATAGGAATATACTTTTTACCTCTAATTACCTTGTATCTTAGCTTCTGCTGACTGCCTCCTTCTATCAGATCTTTTGACAGACTTGCATTTCAGTGCTGACTCTTAAATAACTTCACGTACATAAGCAAATTGTTATCTATATGAAACACATGAACTAACACCTTCTAGCTGTATAAAAAGTTGCCAAATGCATTCAGATGAGAGGCAGCCCTTAAGGGCTTAGAAATTGGCATATGAGCCTACCTAAGTTTAGCTTTCAACTAAGAACAACAAGCGAACAAAGCAAATTTGATGATGAAAGTAAATTAGAAAGTTGTTTAAAAATACATTACCTATCTAAATCATGAAAGTTTAATTTGGACTTTACTATCCTTTTAAAGAAAAATATCTTTTTGCCAAAATGATCATGAAGTTTGGTTCAGTGATTTTTTTTGGTGTAGATTTATCTAAAAATGTTCAGGTTTTTTTTAGTTATTCACATTGGATTTTTTTTTTCCATTATAGACTTGAACAGGTTTAGTTTTTAAAAAAAAAAAAAAAAAAGTACTGCAGCGACTGCCAATAAACAATCATGAAATGTCACTATTATGCAACAATTTGGCAGAATAATATTAAGCAACAAAGTTAAGTGTGCACTAATATATGGAAGGTTCAAACTTCCTGTGCAGCCAAAGTA
The DNA here is from genome assembly GCF_027579735.1 of Bombina bombina. NCBI lineage: Eukaryota > Metazoa > Chordata > Amphibia > Anura > Bombinatoridae > Bombina > Bombina bombina. The sequence continues at coordinate 171,135,636 of NC_069500.1, read as the reverse complement.
CTTGTTGGCATTAGTGCAGAATATGCTGGTAGTTTAACTTTAAATAAATGAACATAAAAATCATAAAAAGTGAATGCTGTAGAACAAAAAGATTAGTCACAGTTATACCTGCTAGTTTAATTAAAGGGACACTGAACGCAAAAATGTTGTTTTGTAATTCAGAAAGAGCATGCAATTTTAAGCAACTTTCTAATTTACTCCTATTATCAATTTTTTCTTTGTTCTCTTGCTATCTTTATTTGAAAAAGAAGGCATCTATGCTTTTTTTGGGGTTCAGTACTCTGGACAGCAATTTTTTATTGGTGGATGAATTTATCAACCAATCAGCAAGGACAACCCAGGTTGTTCACCAAAAATGGGCCGGCATCTAAACTTACATTCTTGCATTTTAAATAAAGATACCAAGAGAATGAAGAAAATTTGACAATAGGAGTAAATTAGAAAGTTGCTTAAAATTTCATGCTCAATCTGAATCATGAAAGAAAAATTTTGGGTACAGTGTCCCTTTAATGGGACAGTCTACTCCAGAATTTGTATTGTTTACAAAGATAGATAATCCCTTTTTTTTACCCATTCCCCAGTTTTTATAACACGGTTATATTAACATACTTTTTACCTCTGTAATTACCTTGTATCTAAGCCTCTGCAGACTGCCCCCTTATCTCAGTTATTTCCTACGGACTTGCATTTTAGCAATCAGTGCTGACTCATAAATAACTCCACAGGAATGAGCACAAGCTTATCTATATGACACACATGAAATAGCGCTGTTTAACTGTGAAAAACTGTCAAAATGCACTGAGATAAGAGGCAGCCTTCAAGGGCCTAGAAACGATCATATCAGCCAACCTAGGTCCAGCTTTCAAAAAGGTATACCAAGAGAACAAAGCAAAATTTGATGATAAAAGTAAATTAGAAAGTTGTTTAAAATTGTATACCCTATCTGATTAATTACATGTTTAATTTTGACTAGACTGTCCCTATAAAAGCTAACTGGAGCTATTAACATAAATATTAGCAGGTGGTACTGCACTTCACACATCTATGCTCTATGGCACTGAAACTAAAGATACATGACAGGGAGATTAGACTTGACTGCCCCTTTAATCTACACTCAGTATACTACATGCAAAGTTTTTTTTTTTATTATTTATTTATTTAAATTTTGTTTAAATTGACATGTAAAATCAAGCCACAATATGTACTAAGGGGGTAATCAAATCTACCAGATATAATTTGTGGCCACACACAAAACAACAAAAACACTATTAGACAATGTAACGTTTCTGCAAATCTAATTACATAAAAAGGAAATCTATGCTTACCTGATAAATTGATTCCTTCTATGATACTACGAGTCCATGGATTCATCCTTTACTTGTGGGATATTATCCTCCTGCTAACAGGAAGTGGCAAAGAGCACCACAGCAGAGCTGTCTATATAGCTCCTCCCTTAATTCCACCCCCAGCCAATCAACCGAAGGAATAGGAAGAAAAAGGAGAAACTAAAAGGTGCAGAAGTGACAAGTTTTAAACCAAAAAATATAATCTGTCTTAAATTGACAAGGCGGGCCGTGGACTCGTTGTACCATAGAAGAAATCAATTTATCCATAAGATACGACGAGTCCATTCATCCTTTACTTGTGGGATTCAATACCAAAGCTACAGGACACGGATGAACGGGAGGGACAAGACAGATACCTAAACAGAAGGCACCACTGCTTGAAGAACTTTTCTCCCAAAAACAGCCTCAGAAGAAGCAAAAGTATCAAATTTGTAAAATTTAGAAAAGGTATGAAGGGAAGACCAAGTCGCAGCCTTACAAATCTGTTCAACAGAAGCATCGTTTATAAAAGCCCATGTGGAAGCCATCGCTCTAGTAGAATGAGCTGTAATTCTTTCAGGAGGCTGCTGTCCAGCAGTCTCGTATGCCAAACGGATGATGCTTTTCAGCCAAAAAGAAAGAGAGGTAGCCGTAGCTTTTAGACCTCTACGCTTTCCTTAATAGACAACAAACAGAGAAGATGTTTGACGGAAATCCTTGGTCGCTTGCAAGTAAAACTTCAAAGCACGAACCACGTCTAAGTTTTTTTAACAGACGCTCCTTCTTAGAAGAAGGGTTAGGACACAGAGAAGGAACAACAATTTCCTGATTAATATTGTTATTTGAAACAACCTTAGCAAGGAATCCAGGTTTAGTGCGCAAAACCACCTTATCAGAATGGAATATAAGAAAAGGCGAGTCGCATTGTAACGCAGATAGCTCAGAAACTCTTTGAGCAAAAGAGATAGCAACTAAATTCAAACTCCATGGAGGAACAACAGGTTTAAACACAGGCTTAATTCTAACCAAAGCCTGACAAAATGACTGAACGTCTGGGACATCTGCCAGACGCTTGTGTAGTAAGATTGACAAAGCAGAAATCTATCCTTTAAGGAACTAGCTGATAACCCCTTCTCCAATCCTACTTTGAGAAAGAACAAAATTCTAGGAATCCTGGTCTTACTCCATGAGTAGCCTTTGGATTCACACCAATAAAGATATTTACGCCATATCTTATGATAAATTTTCCTAGTGACAGGCTTCCGAGCCTGAATCAAGGTATCAATGATCGACTCAGAAAATCCCCGCTTAGATAGAATCAAGCGTTCAATCTCCAGGCAGTCAGCTGCAGAGAAACTAGATTTGGATGTTGGAACGGACCCTGAATGAGAAGGTCCTGTCTCAGTGGCAGTTTCCACAGTGGCAGAGATGACATTTCCACCAGTTCTGCATACCAAGTCCTGTGTGGCCATGCAGGCGCTATCAATATTACCAAAGCCCTCTCCTGTTTGATTCTTGCAAGGTACGAGGTAGAAGAGGAAAAGGAGGAAACACATAAACCAGGTTGAACGACCACGGTACTGCTAGAGCATCTATCAGTACTGCTTGAGGATCCCTTGATCTGGACCCGTAACAAAGAAGTTTGGCATTCTGACGAGATGCCATCAGATCCAATTCCGGTGTGCCACATTGATTAATCAATTTTGCAAACACCTCCGGATGGAGTTCCCACTGCCCCGGATGAAAAGTCTGACGACTTAGAAAAGCCGCTTCCCAGTTCTCCACTCCTGGGATATATATTGCTGATAGATGGCAAGAGTGAGTCTCTGCCCATGGAATTATTTTGGAAACCTCTATCATCGCTAGAGAACTCTTTGTTCCCCCTTGATGATTGATATATGCTACAGTCGTGATATTGTCCGACTGGAACCTTATGAATTTGGCTGAAGCCAGCTGAAGCCATGCTTGAAGCGCGTTGAATATCGCCCTCAGTTCCAGAATATTTATTGGTAGTAAGGACTCCTCCTGAGTCCACACACCCTGAGCCTTCAGGGAATTCCAGACTGCACCCCAGCCCAAGAGGCTGGCGTCCGTCATCACTATGACCCACGCTGGCCTGCGGAAGCACATTCCCTGGGACAGATGATCCTATGACAATCACCAAAGAAGAGAGTCTCTGGTGTCTAGAACCAGATTTATCCGTGGAGATAAATCCGCATAATCCCCATTCCACTGTCTGAGCATGCACAGCTGCAGTGGTCTGAGATGTAAGCGAGCAAACGGAACTATGTCCATTGCCGCTACCATTAGTCCAATTACCTACATACACTAAGCCACTGATGGCAGAGGAATGGAATGAAGCGCTCGGCAAGTGGTTAAGATCTTTGATTTTCTGATCTCCGTCAGAAAAATCTTCATGTCTACTGAGTCTATCAGAGTTCCTAGGAATGGAACTCTTGTCAGAGGAACAAGTGAATTTTTTTTTATGTTCACCTTCCATCCATGAGTTCTTAGAAAAGCCAACACGATGTCCGTGTGAGATTTGGCTAGATGGTAAGTTGACGCCTGAATCAAAATATCGTCCAGATAGGGCGCCACTGCTATGCCCTGCGGCCTTAGAACCACCAAAAGGGACCCTAGCACCGTTGTGAAAATTCTGGGAGCTGTGGCCAACCTGAAAGGAAGGGCCACAAACTGGTAATGTTTGTCCAGGAAGGTGAACCTGAGGAACTGGTGATGATCTTTGTGGATAGGAATGTCAAGATACGCATCCTTCAAATCCACGGTGGTCATATATTGACCCTCCCGGATTATTGGTAAAATTGTTCGTATGGTCTCCATCTTGAAAGATGGGACCTGGAGAAATTTGTTTAGAGTTTTGAGATCTAAAATCGGTTTGAAAGTTCCCTCTTTTTTGGGAACCACAAACAGATTGGAGTAAAACCCCTGCCCTTGTTCTACTTTTGGAACTGGGCAGATTACACCCATGGTATATAGGTCTTCTACACAGCGTAAGAACGCCTCTCTTTTTGTCTGGTTTACAGACAAATGTGAAAGAGGAAATCTCCCCCTTGGGAGATAATCTTTGAATTCTAGACAATACCCCTGGGTCACAAATTCTAATGCCCAGGAATCCTGAATGTCTCTTGTCCCGGATCGGGGGCTGCCCCTTCATGCTGTCTTGGTAGCAGCAGCGGGCTTCTTGGCCTGTTTACCTTTATTCCAGGTCTGGTTAGGTCTCCAGACTGACTTGGATTGAGCAAAGTTCCCCTCCTGCTTGGAGGCGGATGAGGAAGTAGAGGGACCGCCTTTAAAGTTTCGAAAGGAACGAAAATTATTCTGTTTGGTCCTCATTTTAACCATCTTGTCCTGAGGAAGGGCATAACCTTTACCTCCAGTAATGTCAGAAATGATCTTCTTTAGTTCAGGCCCGAATAGGGTCTTACCCTTAAAGGCAATAGCTAAAAGCTTGGATTTAGATGACACATCAGCAGACCATGACTTAAGCCATAACGCTCTACGTGCTAAAATGGTGAATCCTGCATTCTTAGCCGCTAATTTAGCCACTTGGAAAGTGGCATCTGTAATAAAAGAATTTGCTAGCTTAAGAGCCTTAAAGGGACATTAAACCCAAAAAATATCTTTCATGATTCAGATTGAGCATACAATTTTAAGCAGCATTCCAATTTACTTCTATAATCTAATTTGCTTCATTCTTTAGATATCCTTTGTTATAGAAATAGCAATGCACATGGGTGAGCCAATCACATAAGGGAAATATGTGCAGCCACCAATCAGAAGCTACTGAGCCTATCTGGATATGCTTTTCAGGAAAGAATATCAAGAGAATGAAGAAAATTAGATGATGGAAGTAAATTAGAAAGTTGTTTAAAATGGTATTCTCTATTTGAATCATGAAAGAAAAAAATTGGGTTTAATGTCCCTTTAATTCTATCCAAAATATCGTCTAATGGGGTATCAACCTTAAGAGACTCCTCTAGCGCCTCAAACCAAAAAGCTGCTGCAGTAGCTACTGGAACAATGCATGCTATAGGTTGCAGAAGAAAACCCTGATGAATAAACAACTTCTTTAGGAGCCCTTCTAATTTTTTATCCATAGGATCTTTGAAAGCACAACTGTCCTCAATAGGTATAGTTGTACGCTTAGCCAGGGTAGAAATAGCTCCCTCCACCTAAGGGACCGTCTGCCACGAGTCCCAAATGGTGTCAGATATGGGAAACATTTTCTTAAAAGTAGGAGGGGGAGAGAACGGAATGCCTGGTCTATCCCATTCCTTAGTAACAATGTCCGAAATTCTTCTAGGGACTGGAAAAACATTAGTGTAAGTAGGGACCTTTAGATATTTATCCATTTTACACAGTTTCTCTAGGGTCACAATCATCCAGAGTCGCTAAAACTTCCCTGAGTAACAAGCGGAGGTGTTCAAGTTTAAACTTAAAGGCCGTCACATCCGAGTCTGTTTGAGGGAACATCTTTCCTGAATCAGAAAGCTCTCCCTCAGACAGCAATTCCCCCACCCCCAAATCAGAACACTGTGAGGGTACATCGGAGATGGCCAATAAAGCATCAAATTGCTCAACATTTACTCTAATACCGGACCTACTGCGCTTACCCTGCAAACCAGGCAGTTTAGATAATACCTCTGTAAGGGTAGTAGACATAACTGCAGCCATATCTTGAGGGGGAAAGAATTAGACGCACTAGAAGTACTAGGCGTCGCTTGGGCGGGCGTTAAAAGTTGTTACACTTGTTACACTTGGGGAGAAGTAGATGGCATAACCTGATTCTCTTCTGACCGAGAATCATCCTGAGACATACTTTTATCAGCTAAAATATGTTCTTTGCAATGTAAGGCCCTTTCAGTACATGAGGGACACATTTGAAGTGGGGGTTCCAAAATGGCTTCTAAACACATAGAACATTGGCTTTCCTCAATGTCAGACATGTTACAACAGGCTAGTAATGACCACAAACAGGCTTGAAAACACTTTATTTTGTGAAAAAAGTAACAATCTGAAAAAACAGTACTGCACCTTTAAGAGAAAAAAAGCATACAATTTTTCCAAAACTGCTTTAAAACGATAAAATTATCTCAATTTTATGATAAAAGTATCCCAACTTATTAGCTAAGATTGCCCCACAAGGAAAGGAATATTAACCCTTAAGAACAAAAAACGTTATGTCAAAAAACATTATAGTTAAACAAAAACACCCCCTGCACCTCACCACAGCCCCGCTGTGGCGCCTACCAGCCTTCAGGGGTCTGCAAAATCGAATTAACCCTTCGATTAGGCCCAAACTTTCCTGAAAGGCCCACCGGAGTTGGAGCATGCTGCTTGCATGGGAAAAACAACTGCGCAACTGAGGCGCGAAAATAGGCCCTGCCCATCTAACTCGATGTCTCACAGCTTTAACAATAACCGCACCAGAGCGGTCTAAAACCAAGCCATATGGGTTCATATACCCATCTAAGTGAAGCCATGTGTACCCTCTATTGTTAAAATAAAGTAAAAAGGGGGCGGAGCTAACCACCAGAGCACTCAGACGTGTTTTCCAGAGGCTCCTTCTTATAATCCTAATTTACTTAATTACATGGAGATTTATTTACTCATATAGGAGTATTATCCCTCAATAGCCTTGTGGACAAGTATTCTACCTAAAACACATAAAGAAAGTACTTTTGGACACGTTTTCGATTGTCTTGGAGGTTTGGAGCTACAGCATGAAGAGTTTTGACGGCGGGAAATCGAACCCACATCACTGAGGCCTTACTACACGCTTCTTACGAGCAGAGGCATGAAGAGAGAAAAATTAGTTTTTTATCCCTACAAAATAGATTATAGCGAGCTGTTGAATTGCAGACCGCCCTGCCGTCAGACTTCTGAACCCTCCATCGCTCCAGAGCTTGACGTTTGAGCTTAAACTAAGCATATACAGATCCCTACCATACTGGGCACATATTCACAGTGACGAGCCCTATAGAGCACACAACGCTTGGGACATTGTCTTGCAATGGGGGAACTACACCGAATTATAAAATCTCTCCGACAAGAACTGGAGACTAAAATGAACTATCAGTTCGCTGATCTTATTTCATCCTGTAAAGCTCCTGGAAGTTGCACCCCTCCCATGACTGGGAGTTTTCCCCCTGCAGGTGAAGTACCCACTTACCCTTCATCCGATACCAGTGTACTGTCCGGGAGCGAGATCAGGTGCGGGCAGCAACAGGGACCTTGTAACACCAACTCATCTGGTGTACTTTAACACGACCGGCGACTACACCAACCTACGACAACAAAACCCTCCACCACTAAGTCCTCTACCGACGCCGGCCGACTTTCCTGGCTCAAGCAGAGTCCTGAGATCTATGACTGGCTCCCTAGATAGAAGCGCGCAACGCTCTAAATTACCTCCCTCTAACCTGAGAAACGGAAGCCGCTGTACTGAGGGGCCCAGAAGCCTTAGTAAGGAGTCATGCTGGGGATACTTAGTACTTAACACGCCATGTAGGCCGACTCCCCGCTCAAGCAGAGTCCTGAGATCTATGACTGGCTCCCTAGATAGAAGCGCGCAACGCTCTAAATTACCTCCCTCTAACCTGAGAAACGGAAGCCGCTGTACTGAGGGGCCCAGAAGCCTTAGTAAGGAGTCATGCTGGGGATACTTAGTACTTAACACGCCATGTAGGCCGACTCCCCGGAGAGAATTACTATCCCCTGGGAAACTGGCAGAGAGCCTTGTTAGCTGCCAAGCAGTCGTCTCATCGGAGCTGATAATGCCCAAGATTGTTATTTTTTCTTCCAAAGTCACGATCACAACCTGGCATGTAGCAGGGGCACATTCACCTCTCCCTTTCTCACCACACAGTCTAGGCATAGGCTGACCACTGAATCAATCAGGGGGACATGCTGTACAAATAACCCTGGGATCCATACTATTGCCCTCTTTGGAGCCTTGGGTTTATATGGCAGAGACACTCACTCCCCTCACAGAGACACGGACATCTGTTTCACCCAGAGAGATTATAGTTATTACACACCATGACTGCTCAAGAACATGGATATCTGCGAGCATATAACTGCACGCTAACTAATCTATAACTATGACTAGGTCCTATGTGGTATAGCTGTATGTTCTTTTCTTTAAGGGAATTGTTATTAGATGATAGCCCTAAATATGTTTGCCTATATCATTATCTATCTATTCTAGCCGCGTTAGAACGCATACCCTCCAGTACCATGTCCCCTGGCATATACCGACTGGAGCAGTATAATAGACCTAGTGCCTATAATAATTCTACTCTACTAAAAAATCTGCTTTGTTAATGGGTGCATGGCGACTTTGTATCTATGACAGGATTGTTATCAGTTGAACTTTAGTTTGAGATATTACATCACTCCATTACTTTATTCTCATATGTCATAACCTGTTTTGACTCCCCCACATATTGCTCTATCTAATTTTACTCAGTGTTCTGGGAACCTTAGGCTGGTAAGTTTGATCATTTTTGTGAGTCCTATTAATGAGAGAGGGGCTTACTGCTTTTTATAAATTTACAATAAGATAGACTGTCTGCCAGTTCTGTTCACTAATATAGGTGGTACATTATACCAGGATACACATGCTATCTACTACCCCTCTCTTGTTAACATATGAAAACTGTGCTTAACTAAAATTTGTTTGTTTAATGCTTGTCCCCTAGACATTTGGTCACTACTAAATACACATACTACTCCTTATCTATACGTTTCTGCAACTTCACCATAGTTGAGATGACAGAATATTTGGCTATGTACCAGCAAATTCCCCTCCCCTGCTCTTTATACTCCAAACAAATATCCAGAATACTCACCAGGTCCATCTTATCCCTCCTTATAACAGCTATAACGCCTCTCCCCCCCCTCCCCTTATATTGGGTCCTATACCCATTTCTCTTTAACCCAAACGGCTCTTGTCCGCTGAACTCTTTTTCTTCTTCTACAATACCCGTGTTAGTTATATCCCTCCATCAATACAGACCCCTTGAATAATTCAAAAGTCCCAGTTAAATATTTGATAAATATTCCCCTCATCAGAAGTGGACTTGCTGATTTTTCACTATATTATCACTCTGTAATCACTCCACTTTACAGGGAGTGGTCTTATTGGCCTAACCCTTTATGACACAGGGATATAACTTGGTCAACTCCTATTCATAATACCCCTTATAACACTAAAAAGAGACCCTATATTCACTTTGGAGAAATTCCACCTCCATACTCACCAGCAAATGAAGAACTATTTATGTGTTACCTATAAGATGATAATTATAACCTTACTATCTGAGGTTAATTGTTTATCCTTTTCTGTAATCTCTATGCACATACCCATGTGGAGCTGTATTACTTTTCTCTTGTTTGTCTCAATAAAAATATTTAAATAATAAAAAAAATAAAAAAAATAAAGTAAAAACGTTTGCCACAAAAAACGTTATTTTAACTCCCAACATAGAAACGTTTGCCCACAAACATCATATCATCAGTGTCAACCATTTTTTAAAGCCCAACATACAGGTCCAGTAATACCCCTCTCTATTCATTAGGATTACTGCTTACCCTTTCCCTCATGGGGATACTGTCAGCCAATTCTGAAATAACAGTCTCTCCAGAAAAAAATGACTGAACATACCTCACTGCTTATAGCATGAAAAACATTCCTCACACTGAAGTTTCTTGTACCCCTCAGCCTCTGTGGGAACTGCTCTGGATCTTAGTGACAACTGCTAAGATCATCAGCCTCCAGGCAGAAATCTTCATCCATCTGCTGCCTGGGAAAAAATAGCACTCACCGGTACCATTTAAAATAAAAAACTCTTGCTTGAAGAAAATAAAAACTAACATTTTATCACCTCTTTCATTTTACCATTCCTATTACTTAGAGTAGGCAAAGAAAATGACTGGGGGGTGGAGTCAAGGGAGGAGCTATATAGACAGCTCTGGTGCTCTTTGCCACTTCCTGTTAGCAGGAGGATAATATCCCACAAGTAAAGGATGAATCCGTGGACTCGTCGTATCTTATAGAAGAAAATGGTGCAGTGTTTTTTTCTGTAAGTCAGGCTAATTGTTTTTAATGTTGAGATACGAACCCCCCCCAACACAACTCAATAGCTGAGAGGGAGCTATCAGTGGTTTAACAAATGCTTTGCCAGTAATAGTGTTTTAACTCCTTGGTGGCCAGTAGCAAGCAGTCATTTAACTCTTATATAATCTTACTACACACAGCTAGTGTTTAAACTTTTTTTTTTTGTGCATTCCACAAATATGGAAGTGATGTAATCCCTTAATTGCCACTAAAAAAAAAAAAATCATAGTTTAAAGGGACACAAAACCCAAATTGTTTCTTTTATGATTCAGATAGAGCATGAAATGTTAAACTAATTTCTAATTTGCTCCTTTTATAAATGTTTTTTCATTATCTTGCTATCTTTAAAAACAGGAATGTAAGTTTACAAGCTAGCCCATTCCTTGAACCAAAAATGGGCCGGCTCCTATACTTACATCACTGCTTTAAAATAAAGATAGCAAGAAAACAAAGACAAATTTATAATAGAAGTAAATTAGAAAGTTGCTTAAATTTGCATGCTCTGTCTGAATCATGAAAGAAAAAAATTTGGGCTTTGAGTTCCTTTAATGTCCGTTTTAAACACATATTATATTATAGATTATTTGCATTTGATAGTCACTTAAAATATGACAAACATTCAGTGGTGCCTCCCTCATTTCAGTGTTCCCTCTCTCCCCCTTGTCTCACTCCCCTCTTTCTGTCTATCTCACTCCCCTCTTTCTGTCTGTCTCACTCCCCTCTTTCTGTCTGTCTCACTCCCCTCTTTCTGTCTGTCTCACTCCCCTCTTTCTGTCTCTCTCACTCCCCTCTTTCTGTCTCTCTCACTCCCCTCTTTCTGTCTCTCTCACTCCCCTCTTTCTGTCTCTCTCACTCCCCTCTTTCTGTCTCTCTCACTCCCCTCTTTCTGTCTCTCTCACTCCCCTCTTTCTGTCTCTCTCACTCCCCTCTCCTTCTGCCTCTCTCACTTCCCTCTCCTTGTCTCTCTCTCACTCCCCCCTCCTTGTCTCTCTCTCACTCCCCCCTCCTTGTCTCTCTCTCCCGCCTCCTTGTCTCTCTCTCTCTTCCCCCCTCCTTGTCTCTCTCTCTCTTCCCCCCTCCTTGTCTCTCTCTCTCTTCCCCCCTCCTTGTCTCTCTCTCTCTTCCCCCCTCCTTGTCTCTCTCTTCCCCCCTCCTTGTCTCTCTCTCTCTCCCCCCTCCTTGTCTCTCTCTCTCTCCCCCCTCCTTGTCTCTCTCTCTCTCCCCCCTCCTTGTCTCTCTCTCTCTCTCCCCCCCGTCTCTCTCTCCCCCCCCCGTCTCTCTCTCTCCCCCCCCTCGTCTCTCTCTCTCTCTCTCTCCCCCCCTCGTCTCTCTCTCTCTCCCTTCCGTCTCTCTCTCTCTCCCTTCCGTCTCTCTCTCTCTCTCCCTTCCGTCTCTCTCTCTCTCTCCCTTCCGTCTCTCTCTCCCTTCCGTCTCTCTCTCTCTCTCCCTTCCGTCTCTCTCTCTCTCTCCCTTCCGTCTCTCTCTCTCTCCCTTCCGTCTCTCTCTCTCTCCCTTCCGTCTCTCTCTC
>NC_069500.1:171088641-171118641 GCF_027579735.1 Bombina bombina | reverse complement strand
TCCCCTCCTGTCTCTCTCTCTCCCCCTCCTGTCTCTCTCTCTCCCCCCTCCTGTCTCTCTCTCTCTCCCCCCCTGTCTCTCTCTCTCTCCCCCCCTGTCTCTCTCTCTCTCCCCTCCTGTCTCTCTCTCTCCCCTCCTGTCTCTCTCTCTCCCCTCCTGTCTCTCTCTCTCCCCTCCTGTCTCTCTCTCTCTCTCTCTCTCTCCTGTCTCTCTCTCTCTCCTCCTGTCTCCCCTCCTGTCTCTCTCTCTCCCCTCCTGTTTCTCTCTCTCTCTCTCTCTCTCTCTCCCCTCCTGTCTCTCTCTCTCTCTCTCTCTCCCCCCTCCTGTCTCTCTCTCTCTCTCCCCCCCCCTCCTGTCTCTCTCTCTCTCCCCTCCTGTCTCTCTCTCTCTCTCTCTCTCCCCTCCTGTCTCTCTCTCTCTCTCCCCCTTCCTGTCTCTCTCTCTCCTCCTGTCTCTCTCTCTCTCCCCTCCTGTCTCTCTCTCTCTCCCCTCCTGTCTCTCTCTCTCTCCCCTCCTGTCTCTCTCTCCCCCTCCTGTCTCTCTCTCTCTCCCCTCCTGTCTCTCTCTCTCTCCCCTCCTGTCTCTCTCTCTCTCCCCTCCTGTCTCTCTTTCTCTCCCCTCCTGTCTCTCTCTCCCCTCCTGTCTCTCTCTCCCCTCCTGTCTCTCTCTCCCCTCCTGTCTCTCTCTCCCCTCCTGTCTCTCTCTCCCCCTCCTGTCTCTCTCTCTCTCTCTCTCTCCTCCTGTTTCTCTCTCTCCCCCCTCCTGTCTCTCTCCCCCCTCCTGTCTCTCTCTCTCTCCCCCCTCCCGTCTCTCTCTCTCTCTCTCTCTCTCTCTCTCCCCTCCTGTCTCTGTCTCTCCCCTCCTGTCTCTGTCTCTCCCCTCCTGTCTCTGTCTCTCCCCTCCTGTCTCTGTCTCTCCCCTCCTGTCTCTGTCTCTCCCCTCCTGTCTCTGTCTCTCCCCTCCTGTCTCTGTCTCTCCCCTCCTGTCTCTGTCTCTCCCCTCCTGTCTCTGTCTCTCTCTCCCCTCCTGTCTCTGTCTCTCTCTCCCCTCCTGTCTCTGTCTCTCTCTCCCCTCCTGTCGCTCTCTCTCTCCCCTCCTGTCTCTCTCTCTCTCCCCTCCTGTCTCTCTCTCTCTCTCTCCCCTCCTGTCTCTCTCTCTCCCCCCTCCTGACTCTCTCTCTCCCCCCTCCTGACTCTCTCTCTCCCCCCTCCTGACTCTCTCTCTCCCCCCCCTGACTCTCTCTCTCCCCCCCTGTCTCTCTCTCTCCCCTCCTGTCTCTCTCTCTCCCCTCCTGTCTCTCTCTCTCTCCCCTCCTGTCTCTCTCTCTCTCCCCTCCTGTCTCTCTCTCTCCCCCCTCCTGTCTCTCTCTCTCCCCCCTCCTGTCTCTCTCTCTCCCCCCTCCTGTCTCTGTCTCTCTCTCCCCTCCTGTCTCTGTCTCTCTCTCCCCTCCTGTCTCTGTCTCTCTCTCCCCTCCTGTCGCTCTCTCTCTCCCCTCCTGTCTCTCTCTCTCTCCCCTCCTGTCTCTCTCTCTCTCCCCTCCTGTCTCTCTCTCTCTCTCTCTCTCTCCCCTCCTGTCTCTCTCTCTCCCCCCTCCTGACTCTCTCTCTCCCCCCTCCTGACTCTCTCTCTCCCCCCCTGACTCTCTCTCTCCCCCCCTGTCTCTCTCTCTCCCCTCCTGTCTCTCTCTCTCCCCTCCTGTCTCTCTCTCTCTCCCCTCCTGTCTCTCTCTCTCCCCCCCTCCTGTCTCTCTCTCTCTCCCCCCTCCTGTCTCTCTCTCTCTCCCCCCCTCCTGTCTCTCTCTCTCCCCCCTCCTGTCTCTCTCTCTCCCCCCTCCTGTCTCTCTCTCTCCCCCCTCCTGTCTCTCTCTCTCCCCCTCCTGACTCTCTCTCTCCCCCTCCTGACTCTCTCTCTCCCCCTCCTGACTCTCTCTCTCCCCCTCCTGACTCTCTCTCTCCCCCTCCTGACTCTCTCTCTCCCCCCTCCTGACTCTCTCTCTCCCCCCCTGACTCTCTATCTCCCCCCTGACTCTCTCTCTCCCCCCCTGTCTCTCTCTCTCCCCTCCTGTCTCTCTCTCTCCCCTCCTGTCTCTCTCTCTCTCCCCTCCTGTCTCTCTCTCTCTCCCCTCTTGTCTCTCTCTCTCCCCTCCTGTCTCTCTCTCCCCCCTCCTGTCTCTCTCTCTCTCCCCTCCTGTCTCTCTCCCCCCTCCTGTCTCTCTCTCTCCCCTCCTGTCTCTCTCTCTCTCTCTCCCCTCCTGTCTCTCTCTCTCCCCTACTGTCTCTCTCTCCCCTCCTGTCTCTCTCTCCCCTCTGTCTCTCTCTCTCCCCTCTGTCTCTCTCTCTCCCCTCTGTCTCTCTCTCTCCCCTCTGTCTCTCTCTCTCCCCTCTGTCTCTCTATCTCTCTCCCCTCTGTCTCTCTATCTCTCTCCCCTCTGTCTCTCTATCTCTCTCCCCTCTGTCTCTCTATCTCTCTCCCCCCTGTCTCTCTATCTCTCTCCCCTCTGTCTCTCTATCTCTCTCCCCTCTGTCTCTCTATCTCTCTCCCCTCTGTCTCTCTATCTCTCTCCCCTCTGTCTCTCTATCTCTCTCCCCTCTGTCTCTCTCTATCTCTCTCCCCTCTGTCTCTCTCTATCTCTCTCCCCTCTGTCTCTCTCTATCTCTCTCCCCTCTGTCTCTCTCTCCCCCCTCTGTCTCGCTCTCTCTCCTCTCTGTCTCGCTCTCTCCCCTCTGTCTCATGTAGCTATAGTATTTCATTTAAACCAGTGATTCCTTAGGTGTATGTTGGACAACAAATAATTTATTAATGCTCCCATTCATATGGGCTGTTCTGTTTCAGATATTTAAAATAGATTGTATACTATAAGCATTTAATATTCACTTAAAATATTAATTAAAAATTCAGTGGTGTCTCCACCCTTTCAGTGGTCCCTCTCCCCCCCCCCTTTTGTGTCTCTCTGTCTCTCTCTCTATCCATCTCTCTCTCTCTATCCATCTCTCTCTCTATCCATCTCTCTCCCTGTCTCTCCCACTCCCTCTGTCTCTCTCCTTATGTGTTGTTCTCCCCCATGGTCTATTTCTCTCTCTGTCTCTCTTCCTCCCCCTCTGACTCTCTCATCCCTTATGTGTCTCTCTAACCCTCTGTGTGTGATTGTGTCTCTTTCTCTCTAACCCTCTGTGTGTGTCTCTCTCTCTCTCCCCCTGTCTCTCTCTCCCCCGTCTCTCTCTCCCTCTCCCCCGAGTGCTTTTCTGTGTTTCAGCCTACTTTTTATTTATTTAATTAATGAATTGGTGGTGCCATCTGAGGATGTGGCTTTATTTAAAGGGGTGGTCAAGCGCCCCACCATCTTTAAATTTCAACAGCCGCCAATGGATCAAGACATTTTTATATTTACTGAATAATAAGCATAATTTGCAGCATTAAAGTAAAAATTATGTTTTAAACATATTTTAATGGGCCTGGATTTCTAGATCTCATAATCAGAGCAAGCATTTTGTTATCTGGCAAGAGTTTCTGTTACAATCCTTTAGACTAAAATCAGATGTTTACTAAGTTGAACAGTTTTCCAAGACACCATTTAAAGGGACATGAAACCCATATGTTTTCTTTCATGATTTAGAAAGAGCATGCAATTTTAAATAACTTTCCAATTTACATCTAATATCTAATGTTCTTCATTCTTTTGATATCTTTTGTTGAAAATCATATCTAAATATGCTCAGTAGCTGCCGATTGGTGGCTGCACACAGATACCTCATGCGATTGGCTCACCCATGTGCATTGCTATTTCTTCAACAAAGGATATCTAAAGAATGAAGACGTATCCTAGCCACTGCCTCACCAGCCTCTGACGTCACCGCACGTCACTGATGCAAGGAGCTGAAAGATTTGGAAACAAAAGGAGGAGAGTGACAAATTTGACAACTGGCTTTGCTGGTACATACTCCAAAGGGGAAGTCAGCAGCTAGGACATTCACACCATATCAGGGCAACAAGCGCATACTGACAGGGCATATTTTTTTTAAGGAATTATAGCAATATGTATTTATTGAACCCTTGTACTTTCCACATCTCTTCATTCTTTGCTGACAATTCTTATTAAAATCACAATTTTCTATGAAACAGTAAAAGAAGGGCATATTTAATATTGCAAAATACACAATACGTCATAACAAAATAAATCTTAATACAACCAGACTAACTCAAATATCCCTCATTTTAGAGAAATAAAAGTGACTCTGAAATACACAGCAGTACATTTCAAAGTCAGAAATCAATTTTGCAAATATATATATATATATATATATATATATATATATATATATATATATATATATCCAGGTGAATTTAAAGTGTGCTGCTGTACATTTAAAACTCAAACTCTTTTTTTAAC
Source organism: Bombina bombina (assembly GCF_027579735.1). Classification (NCBI taxonomy): domain Eukaryota; kingdom Metazoa; phylum Chordata; class Amphibia; order Anura; family Bombinatoridae; genus Bombina; species Bombina bombina. The sequence goes on along the minus strand of NC_069500.1, from coordinate 171,114,254 downwards.
AAGTGATAAATTGAATATCCAATTAGGTCATCTAATTTGCTTTCAGGGCTTCAGTACCAATAAATTAGGATTCTTTCCCATACTTAACGTGCATTTCAGTGAAAAACTTCAAACTGTTTTAATATCCCATAGTTAATTTTTTACCCTAAACAAAGTGACCTATAAAAAAAAAGAGATCTACTTATGACTAGTTATAGCCTAACATCAAAACTTCTCTAAGAAATGCAGTTGTTTTTTGTGCAGATGATCCGATTAATATAGATCAGATAATGCAGAAAGAGTAGCGATAACCAAGTTACGTTTCACATGGCTAACGTGTGCAAGGTTAAGGTCAATTACTACATAGTAATTAGAAAAATATCGAAACAGTAAAATTTAAGCTTACGAGTGATGAGATTTTAACTGCCTCAGATGAAGGGGATGCTGATGGATTAAGAGAAAATCACAGAACAGCTTTCTTCTGTGCATAAAGCTTTCAAGATTATTGACAAGTCCTGCATCCCCTAAGGACAGTTCATCAATAGAAGGGAAAAAAAAATCAATATTCCCACATTTATGCATTACAACCCATCAGTAAAGTCTCTGTATGTAAACAAAGCAGCCTACAGCCATCAATATTTCAACATGAAAAATCTATCATATATTATGTAAAAAAAACAACAAAAAAACAACTATTTTTTTTAAAAAAGGGTAAAAAAATAAAGATAGATATCTAACAGGCATTTTTTATTTAATTCTTCAAAATCTGTAATAAAACAAACAGAGAACAAGAATTCTTATTTTAATAAAACATTAATCCTTAGTACCAGTGCTAATATTTTATTAGTACAATTACACCACGTTAAAGCAAATATATATGGTCACACTTGTTGACTTAGTACAGATAGACACCACCCACAGAGTCAACTTGGCATCAGTTATGTGTCAACAGATAAATGGATTTCACGTTTCCAGCACAATGTCATAGCAAGACTCACACCAAGACTACTTATTATATATTGATTGAAGAAAAAGTAGACACATTCCATGATGCAATGAAAAACTCATCTTCATGGTTTGGTTTGGTGCTCTATCTTTTCAAATAGTTTTAAGTTTAAAATATAATACAGGCAGCATACTATAGAAAAATAATTTTTGATTGCAGAACATTCTGTGCTTAGAAAAGATTTTAGAATTGAAAGCTTTGATAGATGATTTGTTATGGGTTGTAAATAAATATACATCAAAACATATCAACAAGCTCACATCAAAACGAATTAAAGGGGCACAAAACCCCACATTTATGATTCAGATACAGAATATAGTTTTAAAAAACATTAATTGCGATTCATATCTATCTATGATCAAATTTGCTTTGTTGAAGAGCTTACCTAGGTAGGTAGCTTGCATGTGTTTGGGCCCTATGATTTTAATGGATAGCACTATTAGCTCACTCATTGAGCTTGTATTACAAGTGATACGTTTTGCATTTTACAGCAATCCAAAATGCCACTTTAAAATGTAGCACTTTTCTGGGACCTGAAGTAAATGCTTATCACTTGATAGTTTAACAAAGCACATGACCATTCTATGGAATTAAAGGATTTAAGTTATATTTAGACTCAATATTCTTAATACCTCTTTTGGTCCACTTTCTGCTAAAAGGTAATTAGCAACATCCCGATCACAAATTGCCCTATCTAGTGTAAAGAACTCAATGCCTGCGCTTTGTTTAGCAATACTGTGGGTGAGTTCTACACCACCTTTGGTGAAGTCCTGTATTTGTATTTTGTCCTACAACTCCTCTGGACACAGACAGTACTGTCCTTAGCACACCTTGAGATTACTTTAGTGCTAAAGCCTGTACCCTTTATAGCTCGGCTAAGATATGGGCTGAAGAACGCCTCAGAGACTGACACTGGGGTGCCAGAGTGTGTTGAGAACCCTCCTTGTCTGTGCTCAGGTAAGGTCCTTGGATATGATCAGGTGTTATGTTGGTATTTAGGTGTCTAAATTAATCCTTGGGTGTGGTCAGGTGTCAGGTTAAACCCTTGGGCATCGGGTGTGTCTTTTGGTGTGGTGGTGATTAGGTGTGTTATTGGTGGTCCTTGAACTTGGTCATGTGTACTAGTTGGGGTCAGGTGCTGACCTTAGTTGTAGTTGGGTTAGCCTTTGGGTTTAGTGAGGTGTCAGGGCCAGTCCTTAAGTGTGGTCCAGCTTTTCATCTGCAGTCACTAGGTGTGCATAGGTGTATCTGTGTGGTCCTATATGTCAGAGGTGGTCACTGTCTGAACAGGTGAGAAATAAATTGGTTCCAGCCTCATAAAAATTATTTAAAAAGGGATATTTATTGTTCCATATCAGGGTCCTGGAAAAAAAACAACAACAATGTTTTGGGCCTACAATCAACCCTTAATCATGGAAAGATTACTGGAAAGAAACACTGTCTGAAAAGGTGTCAGTGGTAGTCCTTGGATGTGGGCTGATATGTCACGGCTGTGGGTGAAGCTAGGTGTCTCAGGAAATCATTTGGTGTAGTCAAGTTATCCTTGTGTATTGTTGGAAAGTTTATCTAGGAACTGTTCAGAAGTCTGGTTTCAAGAAGCAACGTAATTCATGTAAAAGACTGTGACAGGGATACCAAGCAGTAACAGCCCCACAGAATGCAGGAAGGCTTGGAGTGTTCTTTTTTTGCACCATTTTTGACTACTTGTATTATGGAGGTTAATTTTACTTATGTTAATTTTTATCATCATATAAGCAAGTGTTAAAACTTCTTGATTCCGTAAATATTTTTATATTTGACAAAACCAAGATTCCCAAAAGAGGAGTATGACCCAAAAATAACTTCAAATTAATGATGTTTTAGATTATCCCTACTTTCTGACCCTAAACATTCAACTTTTCCTATTCTGCGATCAAGAAAAGTATTAAAATCAATTGAGTTTCTTGATGCACTATGTTTCATGTTGCATATTATAATCAAAATGTGTTATCCTAAAAAACATAACTTATGCTAACCTTTCATTCTTGGTGGTAAGAGTCCACACATCCTTACTCATGGGAATTTGCAGGCAAAGACACACAAAAGCAAAGTATCCCTCCCATTTCTCTACCTCTCAATAGTATGCATAGCCAAGGAAACAAGGAAGAAGTAAGAAAGATAGCTGGGTAAAGAGGTGCAAACTAAAATGGACACCAACCAAGAAAAGAAAAAGGCAAACCTGCGTTTGTGAACTCTTACCACCAAGAAAGAAAGGAAATTTATCATCAGGTAAGCATTAATTAGGTTTTCTTTCTAGGTGGTGAGATTTCACAAAATCATTACTCATGGGAACCAATACACAAGCTAAGGAGTCCACAATAAAAAACAGGTGGGAAACCAGAAAAGACAGGCATCTATTTACCATAAACCATAGTAGCTATCCACAAGTATAGTACATATGGTATTGGATAAACAACAGTAATGCAGATATGGCAATTTCTTTAGTATCCATGTACTCAAAAAGTAAAGTATTGCATAACAACAAATAACAGTAGTGCTATAGTACACATGTAAAAAATACTGTAGCATTACGTTACAAGTATAGTTTTGTATGGTAAAAGCGAACAGGATACCAGATATGGCAATACTGTAACTACTCCCCACACGTAGGCTATTGAACATGCAGTAAATAACAGTAGTACAGCAGTACAATAAAAAATACTGTGGTATTCACTCACAAGTAGATATTGTATGACAATAAGATACAATATACAGAAAATACTGTAGTATCTAACCACACATAACGTAGACTATTGCACAGCAATAAATAACCGTAGTACAATATACAAAATACTGTAGTATTTACTTACAAGTATATTATTGTATGGCAATAAATAACAGGATACCAAATATTACAAAACTTTATGAACTACTCACATGTAAAGTAGGCTATTTCACAGCAATAATTCAGTCGTTACGCAGTGCAATATAAAAATACTGTGGTATACACTCACAAGTGAAACATTGTATGGCATACAAAAGATAAAGCTGCGAGTAGACCCCCCCCCCAAAAAAAAAAAAAAACTATTGCAAAATATGTAAAATACCCATGAAAATTATACTATCACCCAGTTAGAAATAACAAACTACTGTATTCTCCACTCACAAGGAAAATATTTAAAGGGCATAAACAACAGAGATACCAGATATGGTGAATACTGTCAACCTCGCCCATAAAAGTAGCTTGTCACAGCAAAAAAATGGGTTGGAAAGATAATATGGAGAGAAAGGTGTAATACCAACATTTTCCACTCTACTCTCTATATAATACTGAGCAAACTGAGCTAATGTGAATAACCAAACATATAGCAGAAATAATCTTTGTGCCTGCAATAGTCCTAAGTACAAAGAGCACTGGAAGACCGACAGGAGCTAACTGCATATTAATAAAGATCCCACTCTTAGAAAATAAGCAAAGAGGTGAACAAAGAAATAACCACCCAGCCTGCTCTCTGCTTCTTCCCGCCACACCCAGCACCCTCACATGACTCCTGTAGAACTAAGGCTGTGGGAAACAGATTTATGCACAAAAATAACAAAAACAATAATAAAAAAGATACATACGGAGAGAATGGGGATCCGAGGCAAAAAAGCATACAGAGAGTGTGCCAAAATCTGTGAAGCACGATCCCTAATCACTAATGCTTCAATCCCACTATATGTGTAAACTCCCCAAAACTCTGAGTGGTGCCAAAGACCTTAGTTCACCCCACCGACCAAACCGATGCCTTGAGCTCAGCCTCCTTACTCCCTGCACCGAAAAAAGGCTCCAGTGCAGAGTACAGACCTACAGGTATACTGAAGGAGGCCTTAATTTGCAGCATATGTCGGCAGTATCGAGAGTGAACTAATAAAGACTCAGCTTGTAATGTAAAAGTAGAACAGCACAAAGCTATAAAAGTATGTTCCCCAGGTCTTATGTGCCATGATGTAAGGGATAATAAATGAAAAACCTAACAGTGTTCTTCTGTGCCTAAACCGGTTATCCAGTAGACAAACATAGCAAAATCTATTAGATATGTCTGCATACTGTAGGCTGTGTGCTATTCTGCTAGTACCAGCTATGGACTACACAACAAGTGTAATTATAGGGATTGAAACAGTTAGGAAAGGCTAAGAACACAACAAGCATAATCATTAATAGCTTGTGAGCTGAGAGACACAAATGGGTGTTTACCCAGAGACAGTCCCAGCCACTGTTCTTACCCCTATGGAGGCCCCAGGAGACAGAAGATAGCCCATCCTGTGCTGTAACTAACAGCAGAGGATATACTGAGGGAGTATTCTTCATGGCCAGACAAGAAGAAGCTAAAGAACTATCCCATCAGCACAACTCCAACAAGAATATACATTTTGCACAGTCAGTACTCTCCTAAATCCCTCTCTTTAAGGAACTATCAATTGAGGGAATTTTTGGAATTAATGTTCCTGTCATTCCTCAAAAACTTGAACACCTATTTTCAAAGAACTACTGGGATAGAGAGAGATGGGAGGAAAAAAAAAAATTTGGTTGTGGGGTGCCTTTGCCTCCTCCTGGTGGCCAGGAAGTGAATTCCCACGAGTAAGGATTTTGTGGACTCCTACCACCTAGAAATATTTTTTTTATTATTTATGTAAATAATATATTTTCCAAACTGGGTAATGGGGCATCAGCAAAGTAACTCTTGGTGGGGAAAAAAATTTTTGAGAGCATATGCCAAAAGTATTGAAGTCACTTTTTTCTTTTAATATCATAAAAAAAGATTTATAAAAAGGGACAATAAAGTTAAAATTAAACTTGAATCATGAAATAATGATTCAGATACAGCATACAATTTCATAAAAATACTTTCCAATTTAATTATTATTATTTTCAGTTATTTGTAGAACGACAATAGATTACGCAGCGCTATAAGCATAGGTCTTATTTGCAAGGTAACATTTATGGGAGACAAATGGTTAGAGGGCCCTGCTAAGAGTTCTAAATTAACTCTCATGATGGTAATCAACAAAACAACTGGAATTGTAGGCTTACGTGCTAAGGGAGTTCAGGGGATGAAAGGAAGGAGAGGATAAGAGGTAAGATACTGTTAGTGTATATTGTTTGCACCCCTAAACAGTAGTCTCTTTAAGGAGTGCTTGAAACTTTTAAAACTAGGAGAGTCTTGTGGAAAGAGTGAAGACTATGGGAGGCAGAGTATCTGGAGATGATGTCTGAGATTTAGGGGGGGCAGTGTTATTGAGGGCCTTGAATGTCAGTGTCAGGCTTGTGCATTTTCTTTATTGTGGAAGTTAGAGGAAGCCAGTAAATGGATTGGCAGAGAGAGAAAGCAGATTAAAAGGAAGATCAGCTGATTAAAATGAGATAGACGGCAGCTAGGAAGACCAAAGAGGATGGAGTTGCATAGTCAAGATGGGAGATGGATGAGAGAGTGGATTAAAATCTTGTTGTGTTGTGCGAGGAAGTGGTGAATTTTGGAGATTTTTTAAAATGGAAACAGAAGAAATTGGCCAAAGACTGGATGTGGGGAGTAAAAAAAAAAAAAAAAAAGATCTGCGTTAAGTTTAACCCCAAGACATATTGGGCATGCAGAGTTTGGGTAATGATGTTATCAACAGCTACAGAAAGTTGGGGGATAGCGATTTTGGAAAAAAAGGGGAAAAATAAGGAACACCTTTGAAGAGATTTAGTTTAAGGTAGTAAGAAGACATCCAGGATTAAATATTAGAGAAACAGTTAGTGTCATGAGTTAGCAAGTAAGGGGATAGGTCTGGTGCCTAAGGAGGACATATAAATTAAGAGGAGAAAGGGACGAAGGACAGAGCCTTGTGGTACCCCAACAGAAAGACGGTAGTTGGATGGGCATGCTATATATGTGGTTTTTTGAGGATATGTGTGACTAGTGCAAGTAAAGGGATGATGTGCAGCAATGTTTGTTACTATAAATAATATTGCTAAAGACACATGCACGCTCCTGAATTTAAAGATTACTCTTTACAAAGGTTTATCTAGAGAACTAAACAAAAATGATAATATACAGTGGGCATTGAAAAGAATCACCACTCTTGAAAATGATCACATTTTGTTGCTTTGCAGCCTGAAATAAAGAGAGACACTTTTTTTTATCCAGTTGTAATTACTCAGTGCAAATTATAACATCCAAGTGAAAGAAATAACACCAACATTTCAGGCAAAAATAAAGACAATTCAAAAACAGAATTACTGAGTGGGAAAAAGGATCACCCCCTCCTAAAATTACTTGTAAACTGAATCAGGTGTAGCTAATCACCTTCTCAACGGCACACACAAAACCATTCGACCTTCAACTGTGATAAGCTGTTGGCATATTGATTAGCTCAGCATAAAAAAAGAGCTTTCCTGGGGCATCTCAGTCCCTAATAGTGCAACTGAAGCGAACAATCAACTATGGGTGGCAAGGCACTGTCAAAAGATCTCCGGGATAATGTTGTGGGCATGCACAAGTCAAGAGATACAAGAAAATATACAAGGCATCATTAATGCCTAGAAGCACAGAGAAGTCTATTATTAAGAAGTGGAAGGTATTTGGTACAACACAGACCCTTTCTGGATCAGGACGTCGCTCCAAACTGGATGAAAGAGCCAGGAGAAAACTTGTCAGAGAGGCTACCAAGAGGCCCACAGCAACTCTGAAACAGTTGCAGGAATTAATGACAAAGAGTTATCATTGTGTGCATGCGACAACAATATCATGAATTATCCACAAATGCGGCTTGTATAGGAGGGTTGCAAGAAAAAAGCCACTCCTCAAGAAAGGCCACATGCAGTCATGACTGAGCTTTGCAATAAAACACCTAGGAGATTCTGAGGGCACATGGAAAAAGGTGTTATGGTCAGATGAGATTAAATTGAATTATTTGGCCTCAACAACAAACGATATGTCTGGAAGAAATCCAATACAGTTCACCATCCAAATAAAACCATACCTACAGTAAAGCATGGAGGTGGTAATATGCTGTTATGGGAGTGTTTCTCTGCAGCAGGCACTGGAGCACTTGTCAGGATAGAAGGAATAATGGATTAGGCAAAACACCATCAAATTCTTGAGGAAAATCTGCTGCCCTCTGCCAGGAAGTTGTCAATGGGAAGAAGGTTTACCTTCCAACATGACAATGACCTAAAGCACACAGCAACAATAACCACACAGTGGTTAAAGGTGAATGTCCTTCCATGACCTAGTCAAAGCTCAGACTTAAACCCCATTAAATTTCTGTGGCATGACTTGAAGACTGCAGTCCACAAACGGTCACCATCAAATGTAACGGAACTGGAGTAGTTCGGCAAAGAAGAGTGAGCAAATATTGCACAGTCTAGATGTGCAAAGTTAGTAGACACATATCCCAACAGACTAAGGCTGTAATTTAAAGCAAAAGGTGGTTCAACAAAATACTGACACAAGGGGGTGATCCTTTTTCCAACTCAGTGATTCTGTTTTTGAATTGCCTTTATTTTTGCCTGACATGTTGGTGTTATATCTTTCACTTGGATTTTATAAGTTGCACTGAGTAATTACAACTGGATAAACAAAAAATCTGTTTGTCTTTATTTCAAGCTGTAAAGCAACAAAATATAATTATTTTCAAGGGGGTGATTCTTTTCAATACCCACTGTAAGTAAATAAAGATGTTTAAAACTTCATGAGCTATCCAATGCATTTAAAGGGGCAGATCACTGTAAAATAGCTTTTCACTGAATGTGTTCTCCATGACTTGTTGTTATACCAGCTGCAGCATATAAAAATGTATGAGAAATCTCTCATTTATGCTTCTTTTTGCAAGAGAAATAGCTGGATTTGCTCTTTGAAACCACAGCCCATCAAAATAGGCTAAGCTTGCAGTGCAATCAGATCTCTTTATCTTATCACTCAAATGCTACCCTCTCTCATCTCTGTCTCAATACTTAGAAAGAACAATTTAAAATTAACATTTTAGAGATTTGTCTCTTCCACCTCCCACTGTGAGTGTAACTTCTTCTGCTGGCTGTGTTTACATAGCTTCTCAATAGCCTATACCTCGGTATAGAAACTTTCAGTTTAGGTAGGGATATTACAGGCTAAATCATTTCAAATGCCAATATAAGGACTAAGGGGCTATTTGTAAAGCATTTTATACACTCCAGCAGGTAAAATAGATAATTGGGAACAAAATAAAGGAGAGATAGTTTTTGGGCAAACAGTCCATTTAAGTTTAATTTTGACTTTACTGTCCCGTTAACAATTAACAATATGTTTTCCAAATCCATGCTGCATATCAGCAATACAGTTTTAAGATGTTTTGGTTAAAATGTTTAACCATTCACTTGTATTATTCTTTGTGCAATGCCAAGCTCAAGATAACACACCCTACATTATTGATTGTGCTCCACTTGTAACCTAGCCCTATATGTTTAGTTCCAGAAAAGGGATTAAACACTGTGTTAAAAGTCAGCTCCAGAGAAGCAATGCACTGCTTTAAGTTAAGAGCCGGACCATTTTTGGTTCAGCATCTGGGTAGCAGCTTAAAGGGACAGTAAAATTAGGATTTTTCATAGTATTTTCCTAAATGCCTTATGTATCTAAGACAATCTAGTTTAATTTCCTAATAAATAAATATTTCTAACATATCTAAAACCAGTCGCTAAACTTACATTGAGGGAGCATATGCCGGCCGCCCATAACTGCTACTCTAATTTTTTTTCTTTGCAAGCTCCTTCTTGTGGCCAATCCCCTGTTTATCGGTCGTGCTGCTTCTTCTGTCCGGACGCGCGATCTTTGATTGAGGCATAGCTGGGGGCCTACGGAGCATGTGCATTATCAGGCGGCATAGGCAATACAGTCTTTACCATTATTTGCCGGTTAAGGGAATGCGCAGCTTCAAGGTGTCAGTGAAAATAACTTGACAGGCATAAGCTTGTGAACGAGCTTGAATAGGAGGAACGGGGGCGGATCGAGACCTATAGGATGAACTTTTTGGCGAGAAAATACTCCCACATAAGGATCTGCTGAATGGGCGGGAAGTGAGGTTTTTGAGAATGTTGATTTTTGGTATTTTAAAGTGCTCTAACTTTATTTTTAAACAATTTATTGAAAAGAATACAAAAGATTAGCGATTGCAATAATATAGCCTGCCTAGATTTTAAACTTTATACACCAAAATTTACTGACACTTTAAAAGTCGGTCCATTTTTGGTTCAGCATCTGGGTAGCACTTGCTGATTGATGCCTAAATGTAGCCCCCAATCAGCAAGCACTACCAAGGTGCGGAACCAAATATGGGCCGACTGCAAAGCTTACATCGTTGATTTTTCAAATAATGATAGCTAAAGAATGAAGAAAAATTGATATTAGGAGTAAATTAGAAAGTTGCTTAAAATTGCATGGCTCTATCTTAATCATGAAATTTAAATTTTGACTAGACTATCTCTTTAAGCTCATTAGCATAAGATATTTGCATACCTTCCTTAAAGGGAGATAAATAAATTGCACAATTTTATTTCCCCATAATAAGAGTCACCTTTTTCTAAGTGTTTTTAATTTGGCAAACTAGTACAGATTAAATAAACACGCTGGCAGTACTTCTGTGAGTAAAAGAAGCCAGCTGCAGGGGATAACACAAAGTACAAACTCACACGTTTTACAGATTGTGCCTGCTCTAACTTGTGTGCCTGTTAGTACATTTTTAGAACTAAACATAATAAATATTGAAACATTTTGCAACATTTTTCTTTGTTTTTTTTTTTTTTTTGCTCTTTATTTTCAAATACTAAAACTAAACCAATTATGGATCTCATATTCAATAACATTACATCACAGTAAGGTCAACATTAAAGGGACACTGAACCCAATTTTTTTTCTTTCATGAGTCAGATAGAGCATGCAATTTTAAGAAACTTTCCAATTTGCTCCTGTTATTATTTTTTCTTTGTTCTCTTGCTATTTTGAGTTTAGTACCCCTATAAGCTCTGAACCACGTGAGTAACAACTTGGGAAGTTGCCACAATCTGTTAGAAAAGGTTAACAAGATTGCAATATTATGTTCTTTTTTCTTTTGTGTGTTCATGAGGAGAAACTGCAGTTCAAGTGTTGAAGACTCCAAAAAACCCTTGGACACTCTTAAATATATCTCAATATAGATATATGTTCCACTTATACCACTTTATGTTTGTTAGTTTTTTATTTATTTACGTCACATTGCACATTGTATTTTGTAACCTGTGATTGATCAGTTACACGTTTAGATCTAATGTTAGATAGGTAGCGCGCAGATTCCTGAAGCACTACGTAACAGGAAATAGTGAAGCCATTTAGTGCTCTTGCTAATGTAGAACATTGTTGCACACGCGTGAACACTCCTGAGCTTATATACCTGCTAGTTAACAAAAGGATAACAAGAAAACAAAGAAAATTTGCTAACAAAAATTAATTGGAAAGTGGTTTAAAATGGTATGCTCTGAATAATGAAAGGACATGTTTGGGTTTTATGTCCCTTTCACGGCAGTGCTGTATAAATAATGATGGCATACACATGTATGATAGCCCTGAAGAAGTGCTGAGGTGCGCCACAAAATGTCTAGGCCGTTAAACTGCTAAGATTCAGTTGGCTGTAAAGACAGAGATTTTGCTATGGATGTTTTAGTAGTTAAGCTTTATTCTTATCCTCTGCTGGCGTCTACTGGACCTTCGTTGTTTATTAAAACGTCATGTTTTATCTGACTCATGAAAGTTTAATTTTGACTTTAGTGTCCCTTTAAAGAGACATGAAACACTATACAGGTAGCCCTCAGTTTAAGCTGGGGTTAGGTTCCAGAAGGAATGGTTGTAAATTGAAACCCAGTTTATAATGTAAGTCAATGGAAAGTGAGGGAGATAGGTTCCAGGCCCCTCTCAAAATTGTCATAAGTAACACCTAATACATTATTTTAAAAGCTTTGAAATGAAGACTTTAAATGCTAAACAGCATTATAAACCTAATAAAATAATCACACAACACAGAATATATAATTAAACGAAGTTAAATGAACAAAAACATTTGCTAAACAGCATTATAAACCTAATAAAATAATCACACAACACAGATTTCACTTGTATTTTTCTGCAAACAGTTCTTTCTATGCATTCCAATCTGGACTGATTTATAGACAGGAAGATCTTGTTCCTTTGAAATCTGCTCAATAGCTCAGGTCTGGTTAAACTGATTAATTTCAACTTGCTTGGCTTTGCTGCAACACAAGCGGACAGCTCCACCTACTGGCTATTTTAATAAATGCACTGCTTCTCAATGCTTTTCAATAGCAGTCACATGACTGGAAAAAAAGGTTGTTATTCTGAAACGGTGTAAATTGAACCGTTGTAAAACCACCTGTATATATTTTTTTCATGATTCAAACAGAGAATTCAATTTTAAAAAGGTTTTCAATATAATTCTATTACATAATCTGCTTCATTTTCTTGGTATCCTTTGTTGAAGAAACATCAACATACATGAGTGAGCCAATAACCATACATGTGCAGCCACCAATCAGCAGCTTCTGAGCATATCTAGATATGCTTTTCAACAAAGGATAACATGATAATTAAACAAATTAGATAATAGAAGGAAATTGGAAAGTTGCATGCTTTCACTAAATCATGAAAGAAAAATGGGTTTCATATCCATTTAACTTCCTTTATCAGATATGCTTTATTCTCTTGGGCTCCTTTATTAAAGAGTAAACATAGGTAGGCTCATAGGAATTCAGGAGCGTGCATGAATCTTTAGCATTCTATGGCCACAATGTTGCAGCTATGTATAACTGTTGCAGACACTGCGTCCATATAGCACTGAGCTCTTTTAAGCCTACCTAGGTTTTTCATGGAAAGGAGCGAAGTTTCAACAAGAGAGGTTAATTTAATAGGTTACAATTGATTTATTTTTAAATTGTGCACTTTACATGAATCATGAAAGATAATTCCATGTCTAGTTAAACTTAACAATAACATTAACAATTAAGAGCTCTCTATTCAGCAAATAACCTTAGCAGTTATTTCTATCTGGTTAAACTGATCAATACATCAAATGTGCAGTGGTGCATTTCAATATTGAATAGAAGTTTTTTTGCATTATACTTTTATTAGGAAAAAAAAAATGCTTCTAGTACCACCACTGGCTCTCATCTTGTGCAGTAATTTAATGATGGTGCACTGGGTACAAGCAGAATACATACAAATACCCCTTAAACTGTGATGACATTTATTAGAAGCCCTTTTGCTAATGCAAGTATATTGGAAAAATGCTTCAAAACTGAAATCCACTTATTTTATTTTGACTATTATGTCCTTTAAAGACCCATTATAGTGATAAAATGACATTTCATTAGATCAAGTCATTTAATCACTATTCACCATGCAAGTGTGTGTGTGTATAACCCTAGCAAATGGGTTAGACATAAAAAAATATATTTATGCTTACCTGATAAATTATTTTCTTTCCTGGCATGGAGAGTCCACAAATTAATTCATTACTGTTGGGAATTCAACACCTGGCTACCAGAAGGAGGCAGACACCCCAGCCAAAAGTTATAAGTATCCCTCCCACTTCCCCTGGTGACCAGGTTGTTGAAATCCCAACAGTAATGCATTAATTTGTGGACTCTCCATGACATTGGAAAGAAAGTACTCTTCTTTGAGCCACAGTGAATTTCTGGTGCTACTGGCTGGCTCAGCTGCAGTATTCACTCAGGAACAGCAGTTCTCATTGACTCCCAAGCTGCACTTTAACTATGTATTTAACCAACTTGTGGGGGTTAAACACAGAGTTGAGGGGATGAGAGTTATGAATCTACATGCTTTAACAAAAGACAGCATGTAATTTTTTCCCACTAATGACCCTTTAAATACCAATTTCCCAACTGTGTATGCACAATTTGATTATGGAATTAAATTGGGAAAAATAAAAAGTTTAATTTTGAATTTAATGTCCTGCACTGTAATGTACTCTGATGTTGCATAAAGAGTTTTACTATTAATCTAGGTAATGTGTGCTTAAGTGTACAAGTTATAATGGTAATATAGAACAATGAAAAAAGGGAGACAAGCATCTTTCAGGTGCAGATCCTCCCTCCATGCCCCCCGTCTGTCATCACTAATCATGGAAAATCCTAAAGCCAAGACAGACATAACCATCAGAACGATAAAAACCTGTAAAAAGGATAGGGCTAAACACACACTGTTGTAAAAACTATGTAAGCATGAAATAGGAAATACAAATGATAACCATACTATCTGAAGCAACATCCCGACAAAAGCCATCAATCTTCCATCTCCACCCCCAGTAACCCCCCTACTCTCTGGATCATCTCCCAGTTACTGAGAATGAAGTGGGTTCCTTATTGTCTTCCTCACACCTCACTACCTACCAGCTTGACACTATACCTACACATCTAATACGTTCTCTGTCTTCCACCATCACTCCAGCTCTTCTCACATTCCTTTCTACTGGTTCATTCCCATCTTCCTTCAAACATGCAAAGATGCACCCCATCTTTAAAAAAACCCTCCCCTGAACCTATTTATCCTGCAAACTATTGCCCCATATCCCAGCTTTCGCTGACTTTAAAACTCCCAGAAAAAATAGTTTGACCACTTAACCTGCTTCCTGTCCTCCAACTCATTGCTTGACCAACTGAAATCTGGCTTCCGTCTCCAGCACTCAACTGAGACTGCCATCACCAAGGTAACTTACAATCTTATTTCTTCTAAAAATAACGGCCACTACTGTATACCCATTTTACTTGACCTCTAAGCTGCCTTCAACACCGTTGACTACCCCCAACTCCTACAGACTCTGAGCACCACCCTCTCTTGTATTCACTCATCTCTCTAACAGGTCATTTTCTCTTCTTCAATGCCTCTGTCAGTTGGAGTACCTCAAGGCTCTGTTCTGGGTCCTCTATTCTTCTCTATTTATAATTCTTACTGGGTAAACTTAACAGTTATGGCTTCAAATACCAGCTCTATGCTGATGATACTCAGATCTACCTCTCCACCCCTGCTCTCTTTCCTTTATCATATCAGCTACTTTTTATCTGGCATTTCTTACTGGATAGCCTCTCGCCACCTAAAGATTACATGTCCAAGACTGAGTTCCTTCTGATCCCCCTCAACTCTATTCCAATTCTGACTTTTCTATCACTGTTGGCGGCACCACCATCTCCCCATAACCCAAAGTCTGCTGTCTCAGAGTTACACTTAAATCCAATCTTTCCGTCATGCCCCACATCCAATTGCTACAACACTAGGGATCTTTATGACTCACTGGATGTTTCACAATGGGCTTCAAAGTCTATTGTTGCACTATGATTTATTTGAATATTTGTTTCATTTGGTAATTGCTATTTTGTTATATACAACTAGTCCTAAAGCCCGTTCACACGGGACATTTTTTGCAGTACAGAGGTCCCACCCCATGCACTCTCTCCCTCCCCCTCTCTTTTGCTCTCCCCCCCTTTCTCTTTCTCTCTCTCTCTCCCCCCCTTCTCTTTCTATCTCTCTCCCCCCCCTTCTCTTTCTATCTCTCTCTCCCCCCTTCTCTTTATATCTCTCTCCCCCTTCTCTTTCTCTCCCCCCCCTTCTCTTTCTATCTCTCCCCCCCCCTTCTCTTTCTATCTCTCTCCCCCCCTTCTCTTTCTATCTCTCTCCCCCCCTTCTCTTTCTATCTCTCTCCCCCCCTTCTCTTTCTATCTCTCTCCCCCCCTTCTCTTTCTATCTCTCTCCCCCCCTTCTCTTTCTATCTCTCTCCCCCCCTTCTCTTTCTATCTCTCTCCCCCCCTTCTCTTTCTATCTCTCTCCCCCCCTTCTCTTTCTATCTCTCTCCCCCCCCCCCTCTTTCTATCTCTCTCCCCCTTCTCTTTCTATCTCTCTCCCCCCTTCTCTTTCTATCTCTCTCCCCCCTTCTCTTTCTATCTCTCTCCCCCCTTCTCTTTCTATCTCTCTTCCCCCCTTCTCTTTCTATCTCTCTTCCCCCCCTTCTCTTTCTATCTCTCTTCCCCCCCTTCTCTTTCTATCTCTCTCCCCCCTTCACTTTCTATCTCTCTCCCCCTTCTCTTTCTCTCTCCCCTCTTACCCTCTCGCACGCGGCCACACCCCGGCCATGTCGCTCACGCCCACTTTCGCCCGCACCGGCTGTTCAGGTAGGGACTCTAATGCCAGGTGTGTTTGTCCTCGCGTGCAGTCTCTACTGCGCATGACAGCTTCGGACAAACACACTTGGCCTTTTATTATATAGGATTTGATACACTTGGATCATAACTGTATCCATTTCAGGTACTCCGGCAGTGCTACTTGTTTTCCCTTTTTAATTGATTTTAATTAAGTATCTAAATGATACTTTTTTACTATTCTGAATAAAAAATATGTTTTAACCTTTGTCCCTATTATTATTATTATTAGGTATAGGATATTGAACTGTGTGTGCCAAGTAATAATATGAAGCAAATTTGATAATAGAAGTAAATTGAAAACTTTTTAAAAATTGTATGTTCTGTCTGAATCACAAAAGAAAAATGTTGGATTTCATATCCTTTTAAAGAGAATTTATTTTTCTGGTCTTAGAGCAGTAGCATCACTTGGGAGGGGGCACAAACCCCAACAGCATAATGGCTGCCCCACCCCATGTGAAGCCAACCGTGTTTTCCCTTGCTTTACCCCACCAATCTGCTCAGTACGCCCATCCCCATCCACAGCACATTCAACTCCACCCATGGAATGCCTGGTTCTGCCCACAAATCATTAGTTGGCCTCCTGAAAGAGCTCCCCAAGTGTAATTGCTGGGGACAGAATTGTCTGAGAGAAAAATAAAATTCCGTCTTGAATGTAAGTTTTTACAATTTAACAAGCTGGTTTTATATGACACATACTACTGACATTAAACTAAATCGGTACCATGGATTGCAGGCAAAGGGTTACACTTATTTAAAACCAGAACTCTACATAAGGTACGTGCACAAACTACACATGATCTTCTGGTCATTTCTGTATGAGATCTAGTACATGACTATTCAAAAAAAGAGAAATATCTCCTTTAGTGTGATTTGAACATGTTTACATTAATATAGTATTAAATATTTTATGGATTTGTAAAATTGCTGTATTTGTCGTTTGATACTAGTGAAACAAATGGGGAAAATGGCTGTGGTCTGCAGCATTTGGCTAATTTCAGCTCTGGTTATATTAGAATAAAAGCACAACACAAATATATGTGCAAATCCAGATATTTGGGTGTTGCACTTTTACTCTAATAAATCCGGCAGTGAAATTTATCAAATGCCGCAGACCTTGGTCATCCCTAGTATATATTAACTACAAATGCTTTAATTTAACCATGTAACCATATTAACCCTGCCATGAGGGAGAATTATTGGAAGAATAGCATAGCTGGAAGAGGATAATGTCCAACATACTTATTCATAAGACAACAGTAATCAATCTGCTCCTCTTATGGCTTGTTTTATGTTGATCTGATGGGCCAGCTGCTCACCTGTTTATGGTTTGGCCCTTCACCATCTAAAGAGTGCCAGCCGCATGCTTCTAAAGTGAAGGAATATCTTCCCCTTACCAGAGATATATGTATTCTAAACAGCCTTTATATAAACACAATCAAATCCCAATCTTTATTCATCCCTATGGGAATCCTAGTATTTAGTGGATATATCCTAAAAGCCTACCACCTCTCTTTGGAGTTTACGTTCTCTATCTTCCCCATGTCTATTTAAATGGAAATGATCAATTATCTGAAACCTCAACTGGCTTACAGTGTGATTTGCCTCCATAAAATGACAAGTCACTGGAGATTTTTTTCATTCCTTGTTCTTATAATTTGACTTAAGTTCAGTAAATCGATCACAGGCTTTACTGGTCATTTCACCCACATTTAAAAGTTCATAAGGACACTTCAGTACATATAAGACATCATCTGTGTTTTATGTAAAGTATCTGTTAATAGAATACTTTCTTCCAGTATGAGGATGAACACATTGAGGCTCTCGTATTAAACTATAGCAAAGAGAACAACCAAGATATGGGACGCAACCCAATTTCTTTGTATGGAGAAAATACTTTACTATTCTTACCAGGACCTTCATCTGATTTAATCAAAGAATCACTAAGATTACCAGATTTTTTTGAAAGCTGCTAATGGCGGTATTTGGAATTCTGTAATATTGGGTTTATGCAGTCTTAAAACATTCCAATGTTTACGTATATTTTTAAGAATCTGATGACTTACTATTAAACTGTGAAACAAAAACCAGTCTCTTTATGTTTTCTCTTATTTCTCCCCTCTTTGGAACTTATTGCATCAGCCCTAGACATCCTAATCACCTAATTTTTATTTCTTTCAATTAACACTTTTGGATAACCTCTAGCAATAAATAGATTAGCCATTTCATTTAATCTATTTATACACCCATTCTGGTGTCTTAAAAATGAATACTCTTCCTTACTATATTCTAGAGTAAACTGAGTTTATTCTTAGTCTCCCTATTGAGACAGTCCACAAACTTATATAGGGTTCCACTGTCACCCAACCAAATTCCAAAATATATCATCAATATGGCAACATATTGAATAATCAGATTTTCATAAACAAAAACGTTCTTCAAATGCATTAAAAAATAAATTTGCATAGGTTGGAGTGACATTAGAATCTATCGCTGTCCATTGCAACTGTAGAAAAAAAATGGTCCTGAAACAAAAAATAGTTACAGTATAATACAATCTCCATTAACTGAATTGACAAGTCATTGCATTATATATATCAGAAGAATCAAAAACTGTTCTTACCACATCCAGCCCAGATGAATGCAGGATGGATGTATATAGGGTAGAGACATCTAGACTGAAAAGAATAAATTAATTTGTACCCAATAATAGAATCTCCAACATAAAAAAATCCTAGAATCCTTGAAAAAGGAATTAGATTCAATACAAAGGGGTCTAAGGACTTTATACAAATATATAGCTATTTTAGAATCCTCATTATTAAACACAGATCACAAAATTATGACAAATATAATTTCCGATCGGTTACAAAAAAGGAGCCAAAACTATCTGAATGGATAAACTTTATTTAAAAAAACAACTTATAATAGAACAATTCGATACCCCCTGAATGATGAAAAAGAAATACAGAAGTTTTTTTCAGAAGTGGGCCCTGTTTATCAGAGCCCATCCAGAAAGGGAACAAGATAAATTAATATATCCTTTTAGAAATAGCAATCTAGTACTTTTAGGTTTATGGTAAAATGTAGGTGACGGTGGAGTGAGTGGAGAGGAGCTTTCTTTCTTCCATTATTCTTTCTTTCCATTCATACTTCCTTCCTTTTCTCTCCTTTTGTGTTTTGTTAAATAAGAAAAATATAGCACTGAATGCTAAGAAGTCCTTATTAAGAGGTTTTTTGAAACATGCATATAGATTGAAGTTGAGTAGGATAAATAATTAATTTTCTAGAGTTTTCTAGAGTTAAGTAATTATAATGTCATAACTGTCTTATTTTCTATTTGATTCTGTATGTTATGAATATAGGTCATGTATTTTTTTTCTTTCTGTAAACTGTATAAATTGTGCTTCAAAAATACAGAATCCACCCTGGACACAATAGGGTATCCATGGGGCCCTTGCAAGTTCTTGTGCACTTTTGGTAAAGTATAAAATATAAAAATGCCCTCCACTAATATTGGCACCCTTGGTAAATATGAGCAAAGAAGGCTGTGAAAAATTGTCTTTATTGTTTAACCTTTTGATCTTTTGATATCCATGAGTATTTTGTGTGTTTAACAAACAATTGCAAAAACAACACAGGTTTATAAAAAAATAAAAAATATTTGTTAAATATATGTGTGGCACAATTATTTGCACCCTTTTAATCAATACTTTGTGCTACCTCCCTTTGCCAAAATAACAGCTCCGAGTCTTCTCCTATAATGCCTGATGAGGTTTGAGGATACATGGCAAGGGATCGGAGACCATTCCTCCATACAGAATCTCTCCAGATCCTTCAAATTTTGAGGTCAACGCTGATGGACACCCCACAGGTTTTCTATGGGAATCAAGACCGGGGACTGGGATGGCCATGGCAGGACCTTGATTTTGTGGTCAGCAAACCATTTTTGTGTTTATTTTGATTTAGGTTTTAGATCATTGTTCTGATGGAAGATCCAACCATGGCCCATTTTAAGCTTTCTGATGCCATGTATCCTAACAAAATGTCCAGATCCTCTGGCAGAAAAGCAGCCCCAAAATTTTAAAGAGCCATCACCATATTTAACTGTGGGCACGAGGTACTTTTCCAAATGGCTACCTCTCTGTGTGCGCCAAACCCACCTCTGTTTATTGCCAAAAATCTCTATTTTGGTTTCATCTGACCATATAATCTGATTCCATTTGAAGTTCAAGTAGTATATGGTAAACTGAAGATGCTTGAGTTTGTTTTTGGATAAGAGTAGAGGCTTTTTTCTTTAAACCCTTATAAACAACTTGTGGTGATGTAGGTGGTACGTCGGATTGTAGATTTGGAGACTTTCTGACCCCAAGATGCAACTAACTTCTGCAATTCTCCAGCTGTGATCCTTGGAGATATTTTGACCACTCGAACCATCCTCTTCACTGTGTGTTGAGACAATAAACACATGTCATCTTACAGGTTGATTCATAACATTTCCAGTTGACTGGAACTTATTAATTATTGCTCTGATGTTGGAAATGGGCATTTTTTGATAATTTGCTATTTTCTTATAGCCACTTCTCATTTTGTGAAGCTCAACAACCTTTTTCCGCACATCACAGCTATATTCTTGGTCTTACCCATTGTGATGAATGACTAAGGGACTTTGGTCTATGTGTTACCTCATATTTATACCCTTGTGAAACAGGAAGTCATGGTTGAACAATGTCCTGTTCCTAGTCTCCCAGGTGTACTAAAAAATATAAAATATCAATGGGAATATACTTCAAATATATTTTTCTGTAATGAATTATTATTCGACTAATGTTCAACAGAGAGAAGCTTTTTGGATATATCAACTAAATACTAGGATTCCTAGGGGATGAATAAAGATTGGTATTTGACTGTGTTTATATTATATATAGGCTGTTTGGAATATCTGATTATATCTCTGGTAAACTAAAAGTTAAAATTTGTATGTGATGATGTCAGTAATTAAGGGGAGGAGTTTATGTACTATTTAAAAGTAGGTTATATACTGAAATGTTACATACACGATTAAGGACATACTATATGGAGTGTTTAATTTTTTAGATTCACTGAATTAAAATCCTTTTTAATTTTATATGGTTGGTGACTTTTGAGTTTGGATCCCAGCAGTGTGCACCCATGCTCTCCTGGTGCTGGAGTATACATTTTACAAAATCCTTTCCAACGAAGGTACAGTTAGCATATGATACTGGCTCCAAGTCATCCTTTGTCATACCATTTAAAGTAAGAAGACTGGGATGGCTCAGCCTTTAGATTTCTACATTACACAACCATTGCAACATAACCGTTTGATTTAGAATTTTAGATCTAGAATTATATGGGCCTCTTATTATTCAGATTGGGTTCTACCCTTTCACATATGGCTCTCTACAGCAGTACCACTATCATTCAACCAGGCCCTGCCCCTCTCATAAGCTGGGCTATAAAACTCTCTATACTCGTTACAGAATAGTCAAACATCGAGAGATGCACCTTGGAAGGGACTAATACAGCCATGTAGTGGCTGATATTTTATATAGTGGCTTGTGTATTGGTGAGGGCTGTACAATTAACTCATTTGTAGTAATCATGCAATTGTTTTCATACAAACATGTTTTGCATCATTTGAATTTAAAGTATTCTTATGGATTTAATTGGTTCTTCCAACAATAAAATTCCTGTTCACATATGTTTGTAAATTGTGTATGCTTTTTTTTATTTATTAAAAAGGAAGTGCTCAAATCCATTTTTAACATAAATGTCGTTTAGCAAGCAAAAAAGTATGCTATGTTTACTAAGAAACACTCCCAAAAAAAAAAAACATACAACTCTCCCCTACCATGTTTCAGCTAACTTTTATTGTAAAAGATTTTTTACTTTATAACTAGTCAAAAAAGCATTCTAGATTCCTCACTTGCTAAATATAAATCAACATGATGAATACATAATAACACTTCAAAAGTAAATAACTGTTGTTGCCATTGCAAACATATTATTAGGAAATCTTTGCCAATTTGTTCTAATTTAAGACTTATACCACGTTTATATAACAATACACATAATTATAACTTGAAATCATTTCACATTAGCCAAACCAATATATTGCCACCAAATCACTATGTGGTATTTACTAAACACATGCACTCTTATTTTGTTATGTAGCATTGAATATTTGATTCATGCTGTAACTATAATTGTTGCCATTTTTAAATGGTAAACATGATGTGCAATGTGCAGTTTGCAAGTCTATAGCAGGGCTTGGGGTCTAGGAGTCAGCCCAAAAACTATGCCACAAGCAATTTAAATTTTACATTATAACTATGCTACATTAAAATACCAGTAAATACAGAGCTCAAGTTAAATAAAATTAAATATGCTCATTACAAAGTTAAATATGCTGAACATCAAGGATTTAGGGGGTATAATTTGGGGCATCTCATCTAACACCCCTCATAAACCTCCCTATACAATTCTCCTAGAGCTCTGGTCAAGTAAAAAAAAAAAAAAAAAAAAAGACGGTTCATAACCAATCTAACCCCGACTCCATTGCTAGAGACTAAGCAGATATTCAATTTTCCCAAAATAAAATGAATATACCACAATTTGCCCAGTAAAATGGTAACTACAGGGTTAATTCACTATAGTGTTCACATACTCAGATTGTTACAATGATTAAAACAAGTTTAAGAAAAAAATTAATCATTTACTACAAATAAAAACTGGCAAGAACATAAAGAAAAGCTGAAAAATTAAATGCCAAATTCCCTCTAAATAACGAGTTATATAAAGCCTCATAAAAAATGTAATATCTGAAAATAATTAAAACAAAGTGACGGGTTTCTCAGGAATATGACATCTGCGTGTGTTTCATCAGGCTTATAAAGATACCTGCTTAAATACACAAACTGTATACTGATCTAAATAAAAAAAAAACACTTGTTAGAGTCTGCTCAGCTCTATTGTTGACAGATTAAAAAGATGACACCCTCCTATGGTGTTACACCCTTTAAAACAGTATATAGAATGCAAAACTATTGAAAGCTGCAAATAAATTGCATCACAGACAAAAAAGAAGAAAACTCTGAAACTACCAGCCTATTACACCACAAAATCCAAATTATATTGTCCAATTACAACTCACCACTATATATAATTATAATTATCCCTAGAGATCATCTAAATTTCAGTTAGTTCTAAAAACACAGAGCAGGCTAAACCGCAAATGTGGGCTTTGTAGGGGTGGGATATTGAGAGTAAGACCCCACCAACCACTGGTACAACATGGAAAATAATCACAGTCATGCCAACCCACTTTTTTACATAAACTATGACATTGGACTCTTATGTTAATGTCCCATGCAAATACAAGGGGCAGCCAAAAAAGAAAGGGGATTGGAGGCATAGCTCTATTTCTCTTCTACCTTTGTATATAATCCCTCATATACAAGCATCTCACTTCACATTTGTCCAAACTTGCATTCTACAATAAATAGAAACACACAAACAGACTAATTAAACCATTTGTTGTAAGGCTATCCTCTTACAAATATTTGGACATTATTCAGATGAAACACATAGAGGTTTGATGTCCCATCTGGGTTTCTGTAGCTAGATCAGGGAATTAACTCTTCACCTGTTCCTGTCGGCGTCTCTCCTGAGTGGAGGAGGGTACAAACTTGTGGAATACGACAGATGAGAGACTAGTACGAAGCTCAAAGATGACTTTTTAACTGTACTACAGGGGATTGATATATTTATTCTAGTAAGTGCATTATTGCTATGTGTTGGTTTTATTCTGATTAAAAATCTTCCATGAATTGGTTTGCACTGTTCTAATGTTTTTATATAGATACTTTGAGGGTCTGATTGAAACCAGCAGTGTGCAAATTACAAGCAACAACTGATGCAAGAGTTGATACTAAAACAATTTAAAAACTTTTAAGACTTCTGTTAAAATGATCTCAATTACATATTAATGACTTTTGTGATTGTAATTGTTAAGGGTTCTGTTCATGTTGTATCTTCATGTTATCATTGAGTTGATGGTTTTTACTGCAGCTAAAGCAAACATTTCCCTACCTTCCTCACTTTCCTCAGAGATTTTGAAATTGGGAGAATAGAAGGGTGAGAGGTACGTCTGTTAAAAGATCCCTCTGTTTTCATTATTACTATCTCCTCACTACATCAGGTTACCCTAAACAAAGTTAATATCTCTCATGGAAAAGAGATTTAGACTTCACAGTGGACACCAAATATTGGTTTCGAGACCACGTATTTATATATTGCACCACACTCTGGGAATTCTATTATAAAAGGACAATAAGGTGGCACTTAGTAGCTACTTTTCTTCACAGAATTTTTAATCCTCTTATTGTTGATGATGATCGTGTGGCCTTTGCAGCATGACAATCCACACTTGGTGGGAATGTCCTAAATTAAGAACCCTATAGAAGTCCATGTTCACCGCTGCCCAATATTTACATATTTATGTCCCTGCCAGACCTGAAGTGTTTATCCTGCACTTGGTAATCAAAGATGTCATAGTCTAGTAGATACCTCCTAATATATATTTTAATGGCTACTACATTGGCAATTGCGAGAGGGTGGAAACAGGTTATTCCTCCTTCTTTTATCCAGGTCAAGGCCATCATGACACATATTAGAGCGATGGAGCAGATTGCCTACAGGATGCTTAAAGGGACAGTCAACACCAAAATTGTTTTTGTTTAAAAAGATAGATAACACCTTTACTACCCATTCCTCAGTTTTGCACAACCAACATTGTTATATTAATATACTTTATAACATTTAAACCTCTAAATGTCTGCCTGTTTGTAAGTCACTACAGACAGCCTCTTATCACATGCTTTTTTATTAGCTTTTCACAACAGGAGGCTGCTAGTTCATGTGGGCCATGTAGATAACATTGTGCTCATGCCCCTGGATTGTGGAAGACAATGCACTAATTGGCTAAAATGCTGTCAAAAGAGGCTTAGATACAAGGTAATTACAGATGTTAAAAGTATATTTAATAATCTATGTTGGCGGTGTAAAACTGGGTAATGGGTAATAAAGAGATTATCTAACTTTTTAAACAATAATTTGAGAGTTGACTGTCCCTTTAATAAATATGGGATCAGCAATTTATGTTTGATCTATCAAATAACTCAAGGACACAGTAATATTTCAGTAGTGAAATGAGGTTTATTGGATTAACAGAAAACGAGCAATATGCATCAAAACGAAATTAGACAGGTGCATAAATTTGGGAACCCCAACAGAAATATTGCATCAATGTTTAGTAGAGCCTCCTTTAGCAGAAATAACAGCCTTCAGATGCTTCCTATAGCCTGTAATGAATGTCTG